>NC_047118.1:67793377-67968685 GCF_902500255.1 Thalassophryne amazonica | reverse complement strand
ATTTGCCTCGATCATTTTTTGTAATCGGGTTATTCGAATAATCGTTTCAGCCCTACATGCTACAGACACAAATAACAAAACCAACATACAGGAAATGTTGCCATTGCACAGGACGGTTTCTGGAACAGATACCACACCTATTTCTGGATGGAGCTGCACCTCACACAGAGACAAAGGAAAAAAAAAAAGAATCAAGCATCACAAAAGACAACAAATACAGTGTAATTTGTCAGCATTAAGCAACAACAAAAACAGAAGAAATACTAAGGTGATCGTTGGCCACTAGCCCTAAACTTCACTAAAAGACCCAAAATTTAGATTAAATTAAGGCCGCAGCCCGCTCCGTTTACTGATAAAATGAATTAAAAGAGTAAAAAGCATTGAAACATACTATGCCACTATGCTAGCCATACAAAAGGGAAAATAAGTGCATCTTAAGTCTGGACTTGAAAGTCTCTACAGAATTTGACTGTTTTATTGAGGCAGGGAGATCGTTCCACAGAACAGGGGCACAATGAGAGAAAGCTCTATGACCCGCAGACTTCTTATTCACCCTAGGGACACAAAGTAGTCCTGCACCTTGAGAATGCAAAGCCTGGGCCGGTACGTAGGGTTTAATTAGGCCAGCTAGGTAGGGACGTGCCAGCCTGTGAAGAATTTTATAGGCTAGTGGCAGAACCTTAAAATCTGATCTCATTGGGACAGGAAGCCAGTGAAGAGACGCCAAAATGGGTGTAATGTGGTCGAACTTTTTGCTTTGTGTCAAAAGTCTGGCAGCAGCATATTGAACCAAATGGAGACCCCTAATGCTGGACTGCAGTAAACCATAAAGAACATTGCAGTAGTCCAATCTAGAAGAGATAAATGCATGAATCAGGGTCTCAGCATCAGCCATAGACAGGATGGGATGAATCTCCACTATATTTCACAGGTAGATGAAAGCAGCTCAAAGGACAACATAGGATCAAAAATTACCCCAAGGTTCCTCACTTTGTCAGTGTGATGTGTGACACACGAGCCTAGGCCAAGCGTCAGTTTAAAAGTAGGAAGTTGCTAGACATGCAACATCTCACTGATGCAATGCAATCTTCTCATCCCACCTTTTTATTCTGAAAACAGGAAGTCGGTGCGCGCAGTAGCCGTCTACTGTCTCCGCGTGTTTACTGTAAAGTCTGCAATAAGGGCGCATATGAATATATATATATATATATATATATATAGTCGGAGAAAAGAAGAGGGTAAACCGGAGCGAATGTCTGTCGAATAGCCAAAGTAAAACTAATTTCACTGCGGTGAATTTAATGCTGCTTTTTGGCTTTTCTGGGCTCCTTTCATCTGCTGCCGTCAGGTGTGTTTATATATGTTTAAAATAGACGGGGCGGGCAAATGAGCCTTTTGCAGCAACAAATTTGTCAAAGGTGGTTTGTGTTGAACACGTGACTCCGCATAAGTTGTCAGAGTTGTGTCTCGAGCGGAATGTTCTTGTTTCAGCACCACCGGTTAGCCTCCGTGCTAACCTACCTAACCAAACCTGTGTACCTACCTGTCTGGAAGTTTGGGGATGCTCGGACCCGTTCAAGAGTTGCGTTCCCTCCGCGGCTGACAAGGACTCTTCGGCTCGACTGGACCACGAAACTTTCTTGGTGATGTTGGCCATCGTGGTCCCGCTGATTTCGCCACTCCAACACTCGCTGACTTATCGCATTTGTGGAAGTTTATGTTGACCAGCTAACTCCCCATGATCATACCCACAACTCGTGACGCTCGTAAGGGGCTCGTGCAGGGTCAAAAAGTACACAGCAGACGCGGGGCATGCTGGGTATTGTAGGATTACAACAGTGAGCGTCAGCAGAGATCAAATTAATTTATTGAAACTATTAACTGTGAAATTACAATGTAAAGAAAATGAAAAAAAACAGTGAAATAGCTTTTAATTTTAATAAATACACAACTTAAATTTATCTATAATTTAAGAAAGCCCGCTTACCTTAGCTGAGGTTGTTTTTTACATAAAAAAAGCTCAGATGAAAGTTCATTTATTACAAAAGAAAAAAAATGTAGTTTAAAACTGGGTTTAAAGGAAAATGAATTTGAAAATACACAGATTTTTCTGAATAACATGAAAATGCTATGTTCAAATTGTTTAAAATTTGGAACAGTGATACTTGCATACTAGGCCAGTTCATATTGACCTCAATTAAAAACTTATGGTTTTGAGACTGGGCTTCACACATACACACACAAATAAATATATATATATATATATATATATATATATATATATATATATATAGATAGATAGATAGATAGATAGATAGATAGATAGATAGATAGATAGATAGATAGATAGATAGATAGATAGATAGATAAAACTGTGCCAAGGTTTTAGGCATCCGAGTTAAAAAAAAAAGTAGTGTTTAATGCCCCCCATCCCTTTTACTGCCATGTCAGCACAAAGTCAGTTCCAACAAAAGTGGATATGTGAGCTATTTATTTGTTCAATAATCATAATAATTACAATTTCTTTGTAAGTGTATTGGCCAGTAGAATACCACACAAACAGATGCAAATGATCATGCAATATTAAAATGATTATAAAACACAATTCCTCACACTTTGAGTCATGTTTTCTTAAAATACTTCTTGAGGTCCTGCAACTTATACACTAAATAGAACCCAATTTTCATACTGACTGTCATTAATCTTGAAACTCATCACACATTTAATTTATTTATGAATATTTATCAGGTTTTCATCATTTTTAATGTTTTTATGATGCATTAAATGTGCCTTAAATATTAAATACGAGGTCTATTAGAAAAGTATCCGACCTTATTATTTTTTTCAAAAACCATATGGATTTGAATCACGTGTGATTACATCAGACATGCTTGAACCCTCGTGGGCATGCGAGAGGTTTTTCACGCCTGTTGGTTACGTCATTCGCCTGTGGGCAGTCTTTGAGTGAGGAGTCGCCCACCCTCTCGTCGATTTTTTTCATTGTTTAGGAATGGCTCAGAGACTGCTGCTTTGTTTGAGAAAATTTTTTTCAAAACTGTAAGGCACAACTGAGTGGACACCATTCGATAAATTCAGCTGGTTTTCGGTAAAAATTTTAACGGCTGATGACAGATTTTGGTCTGGTAGTGTCGCTTTAAGGACGGCCCACGGTGCCTGACGGCGATCTACGCTTCGAGGCGGCAGCGTCTCACCGTTTCAAGTTGAAAACTTCCACATTTCAGGCTCTGTTGACCCAGTAAGTCGTCAGAACAGAGAACTTTCAGAAGAAGTCGGCATGAGGAGTTTATTCGGACATTCCATTGTTAACGGACATTTTGTAATGAAAGAACGTGCGGGCAGAGTCGCATGTCGGGCCGGACCCGACCGCGGGGGGTTGCGATAGGAAAAACACCTCCGTTGGAAACCTTAACGGGCAAGTTGGAACATGCCCAAGCTGTTAAACAATTTCTCAGTTACTCACTTGTTGAAAGCCATCAAAAGCCGCCTGAATTTTACAAATGGTTTTCAACACGGAGGTGTTTTTCCTGTCGCGGCGCACACAGATTCGGCGAGTCGTCACGGAAACGACTCGGCGAATTTGCGCACACATCTTTCATTAAAAAACGTCCTTAAACAGTGGAATGTCCGCATAAAGTCCTCATGCCGGCCTCTTCTGAATCTTCTCTGTTCTCTCACGACGTCCTGGGTAAATTAAGCCTTAAATTAGGATGTTTTCAGCTCGAAACAGGCCGACGACGGCGCCTGGAACAGCTGCGCGACGTCCTGCTCCGTGGGAAGTCCTTACACCGACAGAAACACCCCATAATCTCTCATCAGCCGTTAAACCTTTCACCGAAAACAGCTTAATTTCTCGAATAGTGTCCTCTCGGATATTCCTCACAGGTCCAGAAAAAATTTTGATAAAGCAACGCGCTCCGTCTCGAGCAGCGTGTGAAACAAAGGAATTCAGCCGAGAGGGCGGGACCACATCTCACTCAAGGCCTGCCCACAGGGAAATGATGTCACTGACACGCGTGAAAAAACTCACGCATGCGCACGAGGGTTCAAGCATGATTGGTGTAATCGCACGTCAAAAAAATAAAAATAAAAGGGTCGGTTTATTATCTAATAGACCTCGTATTATAGGTAATATCTCCAAATGACTTGTTTTGTTCAACCAACAGCCAAAATGGTGCGTTTTGGACCCTGGCAGCATGACACTCTCTTGTGAGTGCTCTTCTAGTTTTGATTGAATCATGCTCTGCATCACACACAGTGCTCCAAACATTCACATGCCACCTGCTGCACCTCCCCGTGCACCTCTTTTATGTCCTCCATGCTAAGCACCACCCCTCTGGGCACACCCCGCCCTTGTGCCACCCCTTTGACCTCCAAGGGGCTGAGAACTCTGTTCCACACCCTGAACCCTGCTATCTGCCCCTTAAAACCTTCAGCAGGGTCAAATCCCCCTCCAACAGTGTCCTGTTCTTGCCCCAGCACCACTGATCCACCTCCAGGAACCTCCTGACCCTTCTGAAAGTTGGAGCCCGTAGAGGTGAGGCGCTGATCAGTATAGTGCCAGAAGCGACCCTGGATGGAAGACCAGAGGATGCAAAGGTGATGCCAGCGACTATCCAGGAGGGACACCACGGGGAGATGGCGAAAGACAGGGTCTCCGATGACAAAATCCAGGGAGGGGGAGGAGGAGGGAGTTGTGAAGGATGCAGAAGGTGAGAGGAGAGCGGTAGATGAGTGGGAGGAGCTGCATCCATACAAAACAAACTGGTTGTCATTGTCGTCTGTGGCGTAGGAGAGCAGCGTGCCGACATGGTCAGCCTCTACCTGGAGCCACAGGCAGACTGAAAGTTCCGGAAGGTTTGGAAAGCTTGAGGAGAAGGTGACGTAATTTTCTTCTGAGGCCGAGGGGAAGAACAGCATGGAGTCCACGTTACAGACTGGAAGCAGAGAGAGACAAAATATACTCAATTACGCAGTCTGCTCTCCGGTCTACGTTACAACCAATGATTTCACAAAATGTGAAAACAGGTGGAGGTACCAGACATGGCTTAGCAATTTAAAATAATTAAAGGCCTCAGGGGCTTGATGCAAACCCTGCACATTCTGCACACTGGGATATATCCATGTCCAGTAGTTCATGTTACCAACCTTTCACAACTATTATAGTTTTCTGATCACTATAAACATTAGATCAGCTGTCTGTCTGTATTTGTGAAGATATAGCAGAAAATACAGTAGTGTTCAGAATAATAGTAGTGCTATGTGATTAAAAAGATTAATCCAGGTTTTGAGTAAATTTGTTATTGTTACATGGTAAACAAGGTACCAGTAGATTCAGTAGATTCTCACAAATCCAACAAGACCAAGCATTCATGATATGCACACTCTTAAGGCTATGAAATTGGGCTATTAGTAAAAAAAAGTAGAAAAGGGGGTGTTCACAATAACAGTAGTGTGGCATTCAGTCAGTGAGTTTGTCAATTTTGTGGAACAAACAGGTGTGAATCAGGTGTCCCCTATGTAAGGATGAAGCCAGCACCTGTTGAACATGCTTTTCTCTTTGAAAGCCTGAGGAAAATGGGACGTTCAAGATATTGTTCAGAAGAACAGCATAGTTTGATTAAAAAGTTGATTGGAGAGGGAAAACATACACAGGTGCAAAAAATTATAAGCTGTTCATCTACAATGATCTCCAATGCTTTAAAATGGACAAAAAAAAACCAGAGACACATGGAAGAAAATGGAAAACAACCATTAAAATGGATAGAAGAATAACCAGAATGGCAAAGGCTCACCCATTGATCAGCTCCAGGATGATCAAAGACAGTCTGGAGTTACCTGTAAGTGCTGTGACAGTTAGAAGACGCCTGTGTGAAGCTAATTTATTTGCAAGAATCCCCCGCAAAGTCCCTCTGTTAAATAAAAGACGTGCAGAAGCGGTTACAATTTGCCAGAGAACACATCAACTGGCCTAAAGAGAAATGGAGGAATATTTTGTGGACTGATGAGAGTAAAACTGTTCTTTTTGGGTCCAAGGGCCGCGGACAGTTTGTGAGACGACCCCCAAACTCTGAATTCAAGCCACAGTTCAGAGTGAAGACAGTGAAGCATGGTGGTGCAAGCATCATGATATGGGCATGTTCCTCTTACTATGGTGTTGGGCCTATATATCACATACCAGGTATCATGGATCAGTTTGGATATGTCAAAATACTTGAAGAGGTCATGTTGCCTTATGCTGAAGAGGACATGCCCTTGAAATGGGTGTTTCAACAAGACAATGCCCCCAAGCACACTAATAAACAAGCAAAATCTTGGTTCCAAACCAACAAAATTAATGCCTTGCAGATATGAAGAAATCATGAAAAATTGTGGTTATACAACTAAATACTAGTTTAGTGATTCACAGCATTGCTAAAAAAGCAGTTTGAACATAATAGTTTTGAGTTTGTAGTGTCAACAGCAGATGCTACTATTATTGTGAACACCCCCTTTCCTACTTTTTTTTACTAATAGCCCAATTTCATAGCCTTAATAGTGTGCATATCATGAATGCTTGGTCTTGCTGGATTTGTGAGAATCTACTGGTACCTTGTTTCCCATGTAACAATAAGAAATATACTCAAAACCTGGATTAATCTTTATAGTCACATAACACTACTATTATTCTGAACACTACTGTACGTCAAAACTACTTCACGGATTCTCACCAAATTTGCACAACAGATAGATATTAGGGCACAGAAGAATCCACTGAATTTTGGAGGTGATCCAGATTAGGGACTTCAGTAATCTGTGATTGCTCTTAAATTTTGTTTACAGACAGACACACACACACACACACACACACACACACACACACACAGGACTGGTTATCATATTCTGTTTTGCCGCTTTGCTAGCACACAAAAGTTCTCATCTCTGCCTCTGTATACAGATCCACTTCATAAGGTAATGATACCTCCATCCACTCCAAGCTCAATATTTTTACTAATTTGTATGCAATTTGTATGCTGCTGCTGCAACTTTTGTTGAATGACGAAGGTCCAGACCTAGTCTGCATTTTCTTCAGGCTGCAGAGATAATGATGTTTACTTACTGGTTGCATCCTTTTTAGGAATTGGTCTTGTGGGGATCTTATGCCTCTCAGGAAGCTGGAGAACATTATGGATCAATGAAGACTTTGCTTCACTTTCGGCTACATTTCCTCCATTCCACCCTCTCGTTCCAAGTAGGTATGACTCAGACTGTGCCTGGGGGAGGATGCCTGAACCCTGGGGTTGTGAATCCCCTGGTTTGGTGTTGATGTTTCTGTCTTTTGTAGATTTGGGGTTGGTTTGAGCTGGAGACAAAAGAAAATTTGGATCTTGGAAATGGGGTTGAACTTGAATTCGGTGGTGGGACTGAAGCTGGAATTGTGGATTATGCTCATGCTTTGTGAGATAAGGTTGAGGTTGGATCTGTGATGAATGCTGTGGTTTTAGAGTCTGGAAAGGGTCAGGTTGAGGGTGCTGCCTGAAATTAATGGACTGAGATTTATAGTTTGGATATTTCACTTGAAATTCTGACTGTAGTCTTGACTTGTTTTGGGCTTTTAGATGTTTATCCTGGTTTGGAGTTTCCTGGTGCTGAAAGGGCTGATGGAGGGTTTGGTTTTGAAAGATGACCTGTAAATGGGTGAATGTTGGAGCTCCTTCTGGATGAGATTGGGTAGTCCCATCAAGAATCCTTCCAGATATCCTCCCTTTGTGTACCTGGCTTCTTCCAGGAGATGCATAGGGTTCTTCAGGTGTGATGTTGAAGTCCATTAGGTTTCCAGTCCTCCTCGGCCCCTGAGTGGCCCCACTTTCTTTCCACCGCAGAACTTCACCAAGTTTCCCCTCTAGTTGGGCCATGCGCAGCTCTTGATTTTTCAGGGATTGCTGCAACTCTTTCAATCCAGATAGCAGTGAATCATGTTGGGTTTGAAGGGCAGCCAACCTTTCCTCTTGGCTCTGGGCCTTAACAGTAAGATTGGAAAGACTGAGATTAAGATCAGGCTTCTGTTTCTGGATATGACGACGGGTTTCCCTCAGGTTTCTCTCCATCCAAGTTTGGCAATCTTCAAGCCGTATATTCTTCTTCTCAAGCTTCTTACTACGTTGCCTAGGAAAATTTTTAAAAATGTACAAATTTTTTAATGAATTAATCGATTAAACAAATGGAGGTCAGGTGCACATAAAAACAGTCCAAATGGCAACCATGTCCTTGAGCAGCAATTTATCCACATGAACACGGAGAGGGTTAACACACAATGCTCAATCAAGCCAGGCAGTCAAATCCAGAATCGGCAGGTTAAACTCAGAAGACACAGAAGTGCAGCATGAGTTGGTAATGCCCCATTTGCACCAGACTGAGACCTATATAAGACCTACAAGATCATGACACTGATCTCTGTTGTGATCTGTTATTTGTGTTTACACCAAGCTTGTATTGCAACTGAATTGTGAGAGTGACAAAAATGTTAATATCTGCGATCATTGATGCAACCCCATGCAGGGTCAATTGAGAGTCTATTACAACTCAAAGGATCAAGTTGAAAGTGAGTTGAGACGTGAGAGTTTATCAAGACCGATTATGAGACCCATGTATCTGTTAACTGGTCGCGCAACTTGTGTGAGTGTTTTAAACAGTTCAGTACACTCGCACACCTGTTGGAGACCGATGGGAAGTGATGGCGACCAAGAGGGATCTTTTTCTGACCTTTGAGATCCCATTATGATGAGCCTGCAACCCCAGTGGGAGTCAGTGAGAGGGACAGAGTAGAGGCCATTTTTCGATCTCAGCTCAGTCGTGGACTTGTCAGGGGGTGTTACATGAAGGAAAAATGAGAACATGCATGAAGCTGGACAATCTGAAGGAGAAGTGGTAGATTGTGACTGGTTAAAAAGTCTAAGAAATTAGTGTAGAAGTGGAGAAATGTGAACCTGGAAACTAGGGAACAGAAAGTAAAACCACAAGCAATGAACATGGAGAAAACATTAGAATAAAAGCACACACACTCAAAAAAAAAACCTGACTCATTGGATTGGATTTCCATGTAATATATGTAGTCCCAACTAAATTAAATTAAACAAGAGCAATCAGAGATTTCTGACATCCACCAATCCAGATCCGGATCACCTCCAAAATTCATTGGAAGTCTTCCATGCCATAATATTTATCTGGTGCAAATTTGGTAAGAATTTCATGAAGTAGTTTTTGGAGAAATCCTTCAAAGCCTATATAAAGTGAAACTTGATCCAGAATGGATGCAAAAGTTTGGGCACCCCTGATAATTTTCATGATTTTCCTTTATAAATCATTGCTTGTCTGGATCAGAAATTTCGGTTAAATATATCATATAGCAGACAAACACACTAATATTTGAGAAGTAAAATGACGCTTCTAGTATTTACAGAAAGTGTGCAATAATTATTTAAACAAAATTGGGCAGGTGCATAAATTCGGGCACCCTTGTCATTTTATTGATTTGAATACATTTACCACTAATTATTGGAACATAAAATTGGTTTGGTAAGCTCACTGACCCTTGACCTCCTTACACAGGTGAATCCATTCATGAGAAAGTGCATTTAAGGTGGCCATTTACAAATGTTTCCCCTCTTTGCATCTCTTCTAATGAGTGGCAACATGAGAGCCTCTAAACAACTCTCAAATGACCTGATTACAAAGATTGTTCAACATCCTGGTTTAGAGGAAGGATACAAAAAGCCATCTCAGAGATTTCAGCTGTCAGTTTCCACTGTGCAGAACATAGTGAGGACATGGAAGACTGCAGGTGCAGTACTAGTTAAGGCCCAAAGTGGCAGGCCAAGAAAAATCTCAAATAAGCTGAAGTGAAGGATGGTGAGAACAGTCATAGTCAACCCACAGACCTGCTCCAAAGACCTACAACATGATCTTGCTGCAGATAGTGTCTCTGTGCATTGTTCAACTATACAGCGCAGTTTGCACAAAGAGATGCTGGATGAGACAGTAATGCAGAGGAAGCCTTTTCTGCATACACGCCACAAACAGAGTCACTTGAGGTACGCTAAAGCACATTTGGACAAGCCAGCTTCATTTTGGAATAAGGTGCTGTGGACTGATGAAACTAAAATTGAGTTATTTGGACATAACAAGGGGCAGTATGCATGGCTGAAAAAGAACACAGCATTACAAGAAAAACACTTGCTACCTACAGTAAAATGTGGAGGTGGTTCCATCATGCTGTGTGGCTGTGTGGCCAGTGTAGGTACTTGTTAAAGTTGAGGGTCACATGGATTCCAGTCAATATTAGCAGATTCTTGAGAACAATGTTCAAGAATCAGTGACAAAGTTGAAGTTGCGCCGGGGTTGGATCTTTCAACAAGACAACGACCCTAAACACTGCTCAAAATCTACTAAGGCATTCATGGAGAGGAACAAGCACAACATTCTGGAATGGCCATCTCAATCCTCGGACCTCAATATTATTGAAAATCTGTGGTGTGATTTTAAGCGGGCTGTCCATGCTCGGAAACCAACAAACATGAGATGTTTTGTAAAGAAGAATGGTCCAAAATACCTTCAACCAGAATCCAGATTCTCATTGGAAGCTATAGGAAGCATTAAGATGTTGATATTTCTGCAAAAGGAGGATCTACTAAATATTGATGTATTTTTTTCTGTTGGGGTGCCCAAATTTATGCACCTGCCTAATTTTGTTTAAAGAATTATTGCACACTTTCTGTAAATCCTATAAACTTCATTTCACTCCTCAAATATCACTGTGTTTGTCTGCTATATGATATATTTAATTGAAATTGCTGATCAAAACAACCAATGATTTATAAAGGAAAATCATGGAAATCATCAGGGGTGCCCAAACTTTTACATACGACTGTATATACAACCAAGTCTCACGGCACGTTGTGATTCAGCAGCACGAAATATACATTAACCTATTGGTTCGTGACATTGTGACAAAAAGCACCTCATTTTCATCACGGCAGCACAAATTCATTCTAATTCATTCTAGTGCAGCAGATAAGTGAAACAATCATGCAAATGGTGATAAAAGCATCAAATTTGGCAGAAATACTCCTTAGACACTCCTCTTTTGAAAAAAACGATTGGCCACTTGACTTTTCAATTGGTGGTCTGGTTGGGGTCAATTGAAGAATTACACAGAAGTCAAAATTAAAAGATGCTCCAATCATATTGAAAAATATTCCACATTATGTGCCTGATCATAAAGATTCCAAAAAAGGTATAGTTTGGACTCTCTGTGACTGAATTCTATGGAGTTACGGGATAAAAACAGCAAGAATAGCGACAAAGGTCAGTTTCATTTTGTACAGGGGTCACCAGTTAAAGTTGCTCCAATTTTGGTAAAAAGTGATGCAAATTATTGGTTGAGCTAATAGGATTAATAAATGGAACAGTGTTGACAGTGTTGAATGCTTGGTCTCCAAAGTAAAGGTCAAACAAGGTCTACGTCTATTGGATTCTATGACATGTGACATATGTTATCCCATAATGTGATAAGTAAGGATGATACATGGTCCAAACTATTCCTATTTAAAACCGTGTCAACTCAACTAGTGACCTTTGACCTCTGTGTAATTCTTCAATTGCCCCCTACCTGACCACCAATTGAAAATTCAAGTGGCCAATCGTTTTTTTCTGAGGAGTATTTCTGCCGAATTTGATGCTTTTATCACCATTTGCAGGATTCTCCTCTAAATGTTCTCTTATCCGCTGCACTATTCCGTGATGGCTGCACGAAATTAAAAGTGAAGCAGGGGGTCGGGATGGTTATGGTTAGAGTTGGGGGTAGGAGTAGGGTTAGGAATAGTGAGTTAAAAAAAAAACCCAGTCACAAAAATTTGACTCATTTTGTGACGGGAGGACAAAAAAAAAAACATGAGACTGGGCTGTGTATATAAGACCTACAAGATCATGACACTGGTCTCCGTTGCGATCTGTTATTTGTGTTTACACCAAGCTTGCATTGTGACTGAATTGTACAAGTGAAAAATATGTTAATATCTGCGATCATTGATGCAGCAGAGTCAATTGAGAGTCTATTGCAACCCAAAGGATCAAGTTGAGAGTGAGTTGAGACGTGAGAGTTTATTAAGACGATTATGAGACCCATGTATCTGTTAACTGGTTGTGCATCTTGTGCGAGGGCTTTAAACAGTTCAGTACATTTGCACACCTGTTGGAGACTGATGGGAGTGATGGCGACCAAGAGGGATCATTTTTCTGGCCTTGGAGACCCCATTATGACGAGCCTGCAACCCCAGTGGGAGTCAGTGAGAGGGACAGAGTAGAGGCCATTTTTCGATCTCAGCTCAGTCGTGGACTCGTGAGGGGGTGTTACACAGAGGCAAGCATGAAGGAAAAATGAGAACATGCATGAAGCTGGACTATCTGAAGGAGAAGTGGTAGATTGTGACTGGTTAAAAAGTCTAACAAATTATTGTGGAAGTGGAGAAACACATGAACCTGGAAACTAGGGAACAGAAAGTAAAGCCACATGCAATGAACACAGAGAAAACATTAGAATAAAAGCACACACACTCAAAAAAAAAAAAAAAACCTGACTTATTGGACTGGATTTCCATCTAATAAATATATGTAGTCCCAACTAAATTAAATTAATCAAGAGCAATCAGAGATTTCTGACATCCACCAATCCAGATCCAGATCACCTCCAAAATTCATTGGAGTCTTCCATGCCATAAAATTTATCTGATGCAAATTTGGTGTGAATTTTGTGAAGTAGTTTTGGAGAAATCCTTCAAAGCCTGTATAAAGTGAAATTTGATCCAGAATCTGGATCCGAGTCCAGATCACCTCCAAAATTTAATGTAGTCTTCCATGGCCTCATACAGTTGTATGCAAAAGTTTGGGCACCCCTGATAATTTTCATGATTTTCCTTTATAAATCATTGGTTGTCTGGATCAGAAATTGTAGTTAAATATATCATACTGCAGACAAACACACTGATATTTGAGAAGTGAAATGAAGCTTCTAGTTTTTACAGAAAGTGTGCAATAATTATTTCAACAAAATTGGGCAGGTGCATAAATCAGTCATTTTATGGATTTGAATACATTTAGCACTAATTATTGGAACACAAAATTAGCTTGGTGAGCTCAATGACCCTTGACCTCCTTACACAGGTGAATCCAATCATGAGGGTATCAAGGGTGTTTAAGGTGGCCAAGTCAAATTATGGTTTATAGTCAAAAATGGTCAAATTATCAGGGGTGCCCAAACCTTTGCATACAACTGTATGTATCAAAATCCGTGCAGTAGTCTTGATGTAATCCTGCTAACAGACAGACAGACAAATAAATAAATGCCAATGAATTTATTACATCCTTGAAGGATGTAATTGTCTTTCATGGAAGTGCTTTATTTGAGTTGGGGCTACATATATTTATTAGATGGAAATTCAGCACATAATTGAATTGAGTTCATCCAGTGAGTCATTTTTTTGAGTGCATGGGGGAAAAAATACACTAAGATGAAGTGAGGAAAAGTAAAATAAGGAGTCCAGAGGAGGGAAACCAGAACACCAGAAACATGAGCCTTCAGTTCCTACCTGAGTCCTTCCAGTTCTTGCGTTGTGTTCTTCTTGATGTGACTGAGCTCCTGTGACAGGTGGTGGTACTGGTCAGTCAAAGTCTGGACTTGGTTGTCCAGCTTCCCAGTGAAGTTTCTCTCATGGTTGAGGACCAACGTGTCCAAACGGGCCTGGGTCAGCGCCTGGAAGTTCTGGAACTGAGAGGGAAAATGTGAGATTCCGCAGTAGTCTTTGATCACTGTTTGGCAGCTGTTTTGAAGGTTCAGAAAACTCAACGCTCCCAAAAGAAGAAAATAAAACACAACCAGTCTTCTGTAAAGTACAGTGAGGAAAATAAGTATTTGAGCACCCTGCGGTTTTGCAAGTTCTCCCACTTAGAAATCATGGAGGGGCCTGAAATTTTCATCTTAGGTGCATGTCCACTGTGAGAGACATAATCTAAAAAAAAAAAAAAAAAAAAAAAATCTGGAAATCTCAATGTATGATTTTTTAAAATAATTTATTTGCATGTTACTGCTGCAAATAACTATTTCAACACCTGCCAATCAGCAGAAATTCTGCCTCTAAAAAGTCCACCTCCACCTCACTTATTATTCCAAATTAGAAGCACCTATTTGAGTGATACTTGAGTGAAAGTACAAGTATGGTAGCATAAAATTACCTTGGTAGAAGTTAGTCTCTTTTAAAAATATTATTTGAGCAAAAGTCTTAAAGTATCTGACATTTTTTGTACTTAAGTATCAAAAGTAAATTTCTCAAATAAAATGTACTTTAAGTAAAAGTATTGAGTAAAAGTAAAATCCAAAACGAGTGGAGACTGAAACGGCAACACGAAAAGAAAGCCAGTGTGGTGTCTGGAGCGAGCCTCAGCCCCTATAAAAGGTTGGATCCACCTCTGGCGGATCAGTTGGTGTTGGTGACGGGATGAGTGAAGCAACAGGTGGATGTATAGAGCTGTAAGGAAAGCTGCCATTCTTTTTCCTGGAAGACCCACATGTTAGATAACATCTGTGCTAATTCTTTATTTTATGTTAGCTATCAAGTATTTGTGTTATTTGTTTGGAAGTTCTGAGAAATATAAGTTAAGTTTTACTTCATGTGTTCAAGTTTCAGACACAGGGAGAGCTCCCCCTGTTGGTGAGAGCCAGTAACATTAGAAATGTGAGACTAAACCACACCCATTGTTAACACCCACACTGTATAAAAGTGTTGTACAAGTTACTTCGTGTGCCTTCACAATATGGACACTGTCTGTGAGGGACCCAGGCCTGGTTTCTAACGTGTCCTTTAATAAACTCAAAATGAGAAATATAGTCGTTTGGTTTTTGGTAAGGGGCAGAATCTTGCATAAAAGAGCCGGGGGAAATAACACACACACACTTTTCTGTTAAACACAACAGCCAGGCTCTTGTCAAACAGAACAATCATTTATAGCTATAGAGTTGTGCCAAAGAAAAGTACAACAAAGCAACAACTTTTCAAGTGTCACCACCACCAACCACTGTAAAGCAATCAAACGCAGAGCTCTTTGCACTAGAGATGGGCGATACCGGGAATTTTGGTCTTGATCCGATACCAAGTAAATACATGCCCAGTATCGCCGATATCGATACCAATACTCTTTCATATTTAAGCTTCATAGATCCAAAGGATCCAAAATACCTAGGACAGATTTTCGCCAAACATTGTACGTGACAACAAAATACTTTATTATCATAATCAAAATTTTTGTTTAAAAAATATCACTCAACACAACTTAAAACAAAATCTCCTGAGGTAGAGGGCTGACAAACTACAGTGCAGCAAAATTAACACACCACAACAAATACTGTAAACTGTTTCAAACTTATTCTGTTTTTCAAGTCGAACAATACAATAAAATAATACAAAAAATAAGGAATTTCTTCCCTTCAGTGCCCTTCTCTTGAGTATATATCTTTTTACACGAGGATCATTCAATATCAATACTAGCGTTGGTATCGATATTATCGATATTAGGATCGATCCGGCCACCTCTACTTTGCACTCTAGAATCCAAAATGCAGTACAGCTTTTATGCACTGGTTCTCCACGAAAATTTCATAGAAAATAAAACAGACACGCTGCTCAGTTTTGTCGGTACTGAAGTTTTCCCCTTAAGTGTGTGTTAACTCAGATATATGCGTTGGACTCCAGCGAGAGCTGATGTGTGTGTGTGTGCATTTGGAGTCCAGAGCGCAGATGGTTTTCACCCTCCACACAGTCTTCTCTTCTTCAGCGGGGGTGCAGATTCAACCTGTCATCTTTTTTTTTTTTTTTTTTTTTTTGTCTTTTAAATGTGTTTTATGTCGAACACGGCACTTGATGGTGCAGGGGTGAAGGGTGCTGCGCTCCGGCTGGAGAGGACTTTATCAGCTGTGCTCCGGCTTACTTTCTCCTCTGCAAATACGAGGCATTGCCCATTCAAATTTCTTCTTCTTCTTCTTTCTTGTCATAACAAGTAACGAAGGTGGTTAAGGGAAATATATCGGAGTAAAAGTATACATTTTACTGAGGAAATGTAGTGGAGCAAAAGTGAAACACCAGAAATGTAAGTTATGAAGTAAAGTACAGATATGTCAAAATTCTACTTAAGTACAGTAACTAAGTATTTCTACTTTGTTACATTGCAACACTGAACTTGTACAACAGTACACACGTCACAAACATTATTCTATTTTCTCTTGAAAAGTCATCATTGTGTTTTGTTCCAAAATGAGATTTCCACAATTTCTGCCATCAAATCTGTTAAAGTGATTATAAACATGACAGAGTTGAGGTTTTTCTTTTTTTTTTCTTCTTTTTTGTGTGTGTGTGTGTGTGTTTTAGGCAAAGCTGAGTCACAGATCTCAGGCTATGTGTTTTTGGGTTGTTTTTTTTTAAACATCTCTATATTCACTGGGAATTTTGAACATAACGTGGTAACTTTGTTGGAAATATTAAATGGGGGCACATGAAAAGCACGTCCAAGCAATCCTTGAATTTTGCATTTTGATTAACGACATTATTTACACAATTATGTACAACCCCAGATCAGAAAAACTTGAGACAATATAGAAAATGCAAATTAAAAAAGTAGTGATTCTTACATTTGCTTTGACATCTATTTCATTACAGACTGTATGAATAAAAGATATTTCATTTTGTGTGTGGTCACCTTAATTACATCCACCAAGGATATATTAAAATCATCTGCTTTTATTTATTTGTCTGTCAGTCTGTCTGTCTGTCTGTCTGTTAACAGGATTACATCAAAACTACTGCACAGATTTTGACGAAATTGTCATCACAGATAGATATTAGGCCATGGAAGACTCCATTAAATTTTGGAGGTGATCCGGATCCGAATCCAGATTCTGCATCAAGATTTCACTTTATATGTGCTGTGAAGGATTACATCAAAGTATGTCACGGATTCTGACCAAATTTGCACCACAGATAGATATTAGGACATGGAAGACTCCATTAAATGTTGGAGGTGATCTGAATCCGAATCCGGTATCTGGATCAAGATTCACTTTATATAGGCTATGAAGGATTATGTTGAAACTACTTCACAGATTCTCACCAAATTTTCACCTCAGATAGATATTAAGCCATGGGAAGCTTCCTTAAATTTTGGAGGTGAACTGGATCTGGATCAGAATGCGGATTCTGGATCAAGATTTCACTTTATATAGGCTTTGAAGGATTACGTCAAAACTACCTCTCGGATTCTCACCAAATTTGCACCACAGATAGATATTAGGGCATGGAAGACTCCATTAAATTTTGGAGGTGATCCGGATCCGAATCCAGATTCTGCATCAAGATTTCACTTTGTATGCGCTGTGAAGGATTACATCAAAGGTATGTCACGGATTCTGACCAAATTTGTACCACAGATAGATATTAGGACATGGAAGACTCCATTAAATTTTGGAGGCAATCTGGATCCGCATTCTAGATCAGGATTTCCCTTTATATAGGCTTTGAAGGATTACTTCAAAACTACTTCACATGGCTACTTTCTGGAGGTGGGGATGAACCTATTATCTGTCTGAGTGGTTGCTATCCAGCACCCACAGTTGTTTTATATTGTGTTGAATGTGGCCACATAATATTATAATTACACAGCTTGCATCTTTTCTCCTGCACAACCAACAAAAACTAGAAACACAAAGTAAACAGTGACATTGATGCAGTCCTGGTTTCTGTTTGTCTTTCAGTAACATTTAGGGGAAACAGTACTGGGTGTGTTTGTGAAAATCAACCCTAACTTGAATAGCTGTTCTGCCAACAAGGAGAAGTTTGCTCCTGTAAATCTGAAATGTTGAACAGATTCTAGAAAAGGTGAACTGAAACAGTAAGTGGGCCTCAAGTTAATCAAAAAACACAAACTTCCTGTTTTAGTGCAGCACAAAAAGGCCCTTCATTCCTCGCTACGGTGCATCAGGGAAATATTCACGGCGCTGCGCTTTTTCCACATTTTATCTTACAGCCTTATTTGAAAATGGGTGAAATTGATTTTTTTTTCCCCTCAAAATTGTACACACAATACCCCATAATGACAATGTGAAAAAAAGTTTTTTGAGATTTTTTTTAATTTATTAAAAAATATTTTTTAAAAAACCTAAGAAATCACATGTGCATAAATATTTACAGATCAAAATCAAAATTGAGCTCAAGTGAATTTTCCAAACTGAGTGCTGTAGTATAACCAGCAGGTTATTGATTGATGTGTTCAGTGAATTCAGTGACACCACACCTGAATTTATTGAATATTTTTCTGGTGTCTCTTTTTGTTTTTTCACTTTGTAGACGGTCCCTACGCTTCCATTTCTCAGCCACGTGCTCGTTCAGATCAGTGTTATTTTTCCAGCTCAGAGGATGGCTCATATGGAAAAAATAAGGTTGTAGCTCGTCGTCTACCTTCCTGAGGTTAGAAACTAGTGTTGCTTGTTTTTCTACAACATTTCTCTTAAGATTTATTGAGCCGGGAACTTTAAATCTGTGAGTATCTTTCTAAATTTACCGGAGTCTCCAAGGGAGGTTTCTGTCCTCCCTGAGTTTGACACCTATGTTACAGCTTGACAGGTGTACCGCCCTAGTCAAACTCCCCACCTACCGCTATCTCCAGAGCGGCTCATGTCCAGCTGGGCCAAGCGCTTGACACCAGAAGTGAGAGCCGCTCTGGGCTTACCTCCCCGCCTCACCAGCTGCAGTGATCCCCTCCAAATAAAATACATTTTTGCAGAGATAGGGTTGCAATCAAGATTTACTGAAGTAAATGATCTGTAAACTGAAATCCATAAACTCCTTAAACTGAAAAAAATGTATATATCATGAATGATATTCATGTTTTGTGAGACCTGCGTTCACATTTCGGAAGATATTTTGTCTTTATTCACGTTTTGCAATTCACAGTTTACGGATAAGTCACGATTTGCAGCTGATTCACATTTTGGGGGTTATCATGCACAATTACATATTTTTAATGAATACTTCTTTTGTCTTTTTAAAGTAGGCTATGCTTTTCCCACCCTGTCTTTGTTAACATATTGGTTTGGTAGATTGTTGTCAGAAATGTTCAAAAAATAAGAGCCCAGTTTTCACCAAACTCAATACAAAGGTTGGATGGAACCAGGAACAGAAAGAGGCACATTTTGGGTGAGATCTGCAAAAAAGGAGAAAGAAATCTTATGTTATGTTTATATTTTCAAATTAAAGGGGTCATGTTTTCATGGGGTAAATGTTTGGTCTATCCAGAGTTGTATCAACATAAAAGGATCAAGACTGGATATTAAAAAAAATAAAATAACACTGCAACATAGACTGCAATAAATGGCAGACATACACTGCATAAATTATTATTATCATTACTATTGTTATTTATTTATTTATTTATTTATTTGTCTGTCTATCTGTTACCAGCATTACATCAAAACTACTGCATGGATTTTGATTCAAATGTCACCACAGATAGATATTAGGCCCTGGAAGACTCCACTGAATTTGGGAGGTGATCCAGATCCTGATCTGGATTCTGGATCAAGATTCCACTTTGTGTAGGCTTTGAAGGATTACACCAAAACTACTTCACAGATTCTCACCAAATTTACATGACAGATAGATATTAGGCCACTAAATTTTGGAGGTGAACCAAAATTGGTGGATGCCAGAAATCTCAGTTTGCTCTTGCTGGACATTATTATTCTGTTTGGCACCAACAGTTATTCCACATTCAGAGTCTTAAATCCCCTTTCTTCAATTTGAAATTCAGCAAGTTGTCTTCACCACATCGACATAACTAAATGCCAGAGGTGGGACAAAGTCACCAGCAAGTCACTCTCAAGTCATTATCGGCAAGTCTCTCTTGTGTCAGCTTGCTGCCTTGTGCAGAGTCAACAGTCTCTTGATGTTAACTACAAATTCTGCACTTAGGACTGGTGCAGTCTTTCAGAATCTTATTTCGGTAGTAATTTGTCTTGATGCATTGATCTTGAGCACCAATCATGAATGCTTCTGTTTTGGACTTGGAGCCAGCTGTTCTTAGTCATTTGTGGGTTTGGACTTGGTCTGTGTCTTTGTCCTTTGTTATTTTTGGGTGCTGTCCATGCAGAGGCCTTTATTCCCATTTATTCTTAAGTTGTTCTAGGACTTTGTGTTTAGCCTAATTTTTCTGAGCACAACTGGTTGTTGTTGTTCATTCGGCTGCTCTCGGTTTTGTTCAGGGTTTTGTTCGTCGCCACAGCGGATACAGCCAGATCCACATTGGTAATTGGCACAAGTTTTATGCCGGATGCCCTTCGTGACGCAACTCCAGTTTTACCTTGAGAAACAAACACAGCTACTGGTGTTCCAAAGAGGTCTCCCATCCGAGTACTAACCAGATCCTGCTCTGCTTAGCTTCTGAGATCTGACGGGATCAGGCTGACACAGAGCAGACCAGCTGCTTCCACTATTTCAGTCTCTGGCTGGTTCAGTTCTTTCTTGAATTTTGCAGCCTCATAATGGCCTCTTCACACATAACACGAAAGACGCAGAAACCGGAACAAAATCTGCGAACCAAACACGAAATGGGAACCACGGAACATTCCACCTGCTGTCGTGAGGGACGCACGGTTGCACAGGCATGCATGGTCGCACAGGTGTGCATGACACACCGGCGATGTTTTGGTGCACGCTCATGCGCAAACACAGTGCGAGCAGCCGGAACGTGTTGCACCGCATCACGCCACTATTGTGGAGGGAAAAAACAAGCGGACAATACAAGTACATATGAACCGTCTGTTTCTCTGCAGATGACCCGTGGTCAGAGACGTACAGTCATGAAATGACATGAATGAAGCAGTGCATTCTTATCATGTCCAAATCTGCTGGCCCGGCGTGTCAGCCCCGCTCGCATGTCTGGCCTGACGCACGTGTGTCTGCTTGCTGTTGTCATGTGGAAATACATAAAAATATATATCGCTGTTGTGACACGCTGCAGCGAGTGAGCCCACGGCACGGACCATCAGATCATGTCAACATGCAGCGGGTGATCTGAATGTCACGTCACCCATGTGAGCTCTGTTCCACATGATGCGGTGTCTGTCCTGCGGCGCGCCACCCACAAGACACGCGTGGACAGTGGACAGTTGTAAGGCCATGTCCATGTGTTCACCAGCTGTGATGTCCAGAATCAGAGATCTTAACAGCTGCTGCCGTCGGCAGCCACACCCCCCTGTCCTTTCAGCGCACACACCAACATGTCACTCTCTGTTTCAGAGTTATGTGATCATTTTGTTAGTTATTACCTCCGCCAAGGAGGTTATGTTTTCGGTCGCGTTTGTTTGTTTGTTTGTCAGCAGGATAACTCAAAAAGTTTTGAACGGATTTTGATGAAATTTTGTGGAGTGGTTGGAAATGACAAGAGGAACAAGTGATTAAATTTTAGTGGTGATCCGGATCACGATCCGGATCCAGATGCTAACGCGTTAGCATGTCTATGGCATTTTCAATGTTAAAAGTTAGCATTAAGCAGTTGCAGCTGTCATCATGTTCGGGTGCATTTGTTTTCAAATTGTAATATTTCTTAAATTTATTTTTGTTTATATATTTGTTAAGGATTTTATATATATATATATATGTTATCACTGTTAAACATTTGTACCTTGTCTTCTTTCTGATGAGAACGGTGTTGTGCTGTTTGCACTTAAACCCGAGAATGTACGTGTTATTCAACCTTGTTTTAGCATGCTGGGGTCAATCTGAACTGGGAATGAGGAGCTGGATGTACTTATTATTATTATTATACAACTTGTTTTCGTAGCCGCTAACGACTGGGAGTAAAAGAACTGAAGGTTGAATTTTGACTGATTGTGATGTGATGCTTAGTGTTCCAGGCAGATGCAGAACAGCTGATAACTGCAACAGACGAACGAGATGTGCTGACCTTCGACGATAAGAGTAAAAGAAAGAAACTGTTTTTGCTTACAGCTGCACTTATTGACGTGTGTGTTTATGTTATGGGAAGAAACTTGTCTTGCGTCATCACCCCCACCCTTAGGACAAGTTTTTTGTTTATGTGATGAGGGCGTCTCTTAATAAAAAGAGCGGAAAAGCAGGCCAGACTTTAGTGTAGCCTTGGTGTACAGCCTGGACTGCACTCCGCGCGTAAAATTTGACTTTCTGTCTCACTGGTGTTTCTTGACTCTGTTTGTCTTGTTAAAGGTTTTAAAAATGTTTGGAGGAGAAAATACCCAACATTGACTGGGGGCTCGTCCGGGATCTCAACAATACCGGAGGTGTCCAGCGGAGGTCGTCAAGTCCAGACGTAAATCCTTGGCCAAGGTCCGATCGATCGATTGATCGTGTCTGCAATTGTCGACCACCGTTGGCATCGTCTGGTTGACGAGATTTTCCCGAAGAAGACAGACAGGAAGTCGAGTCAGTGAGTAAAATTTCTTTGTAAACATTACTGAGTGAGTGGTGATCAGATCACATAAACAGTTAAATTCCGCAAGCGATGATACAGAATCGTCTGTTAATGCAAAGCAGTTAAACTCTGTAAGGAGGGTGCGGACTCCTCTGTTTATATACGCGTACCGGTAGGGGATAAAAGTGATCACATAAAACAGTTAAACTCCGTAAGCGATGATACAGAATCGTCTGTTAATGAAACACAGTTAAACTCTGTAAGGAGGGCGGACTCCTCTACGGTTGCGAGGGACGCACGTAGTTAAATTCCGGAAGGAGGATACGGACTCCTCTGTTTTAATACGTAAAGGAAATCCCGGGTAGAAATACGTGCACTGTAAAAAAGCAGTTAAATTTGGCAGGGACGGCGGAGTCCCCTAATGCAGGACATTAGTTAAATTTCACGGGAGGGCGAGCTCCCCTGGCATAAGAATACGCGTACGATTATTAAAAGTGTTTCTATGTGTAAATAGTGTATTGTGTAAGTGTAAATAACTGTGTGAAAGTGTAATACTTTGGACAACGTTTGTGACAACCGTGCGTGTGGAAGCACAGGCAAGTGATTCCGCTTCCTACGGGGAGGTGAAAGGAATCAACCACACGACGGCAAATTAATTGTCACGTCCAAAGAAAGTGTGAAAACTTCAGATTTAGAACACCCTAGGTGTGCCCCTGTCTGAAGTCCAAATTATAACAAGGGATAATAAAAATGGGGGGTAAGACGTCTAAAAATAAGGAAAATTTATCCACTGACGACTGGAAATTTATGGAAGCAAAAAATCCAAGAGCAACAAAGAAATTGGAGACCTGGATAAATAAACATGACTTTGACGGACGACTGAACCTGATCAGTATACAGAAGCTAAAGAAGGAGTTAGAACAACAACATAAAGGTGATGAGAAAAAGATGCAGAAAGTAGGGGCAGATTTAGTGGCATTTTGGGAGGAAGAAGCAGAGAACAGACAGAAAGGAGCAGAGAAGCGACGATTAGAGAAAGCAAGGAAAAAGAAAGCTGTAGGTAAGGCAGAAGAAGATGTGATAATTCAGCACAGAGAGCCAGAACAGCCTCAACAATCACCGCCAGCTGGATCGTCGGTGACAACAACACCCTTATCTCCTCTACCAGAGGATGACGATGTACCGCCACCACAGTATGATTTGGCAGTAAAACCTAAGGTAAAAAGTGAAAAACCAGAAAAAATCATTGTGCTTACCACCCACACAGTGCAGGATTAGTGGAAAGGACAAAGGGCACAATAAAAACAAGATTAAGGAAATGTATAGAAGAGACAAAACGAACCTGGATTGAATGTTGGACCTAGTAAAATTGTATATGAGAATAACACCAACACCATCAGGGTTAACACCATTTGAGATACTTTATGGACGACCATATCGTCTACCAATTTTGACATGGATGCTAAAACAGCAGATGAGGAACAAACATTAGCAAATTTTATGAAAAAGACATTAACACAGAAAGAGATAACTTAAACACATTTACTGCCGAATAATTTTGATCTTCCACAGGACGGCCTTCCAGTAGTCTAGCCAGGAGACTGGGTGTTCATCAGAGTCCAGTCCTCGTTGGGAAGGTCTATACCAAGTGCTGTTAACAACACCAACTGCAGTAAAGATAGCGGAGAGATCAACGTGGATACATCACTGTAAGATACAGCGTGTGTTGGCTGCCTCCACAGTGTAAGGGGAAGTCTGGCTACAAAGGGAGTCTATTTAATTAGCAATAGATTGTCTCAATGCCAGTGAAGCAGGGAGATCCTTGCACTATTAGGTGAGGTGGTTAACAACACTGTATCCTAGCAATCATGACTGAACTACAGCAGACCCCGGAGCGGCATGCTCAGCGCCGCCGCTGCCGGACTGTTGGTAGGGCAGCCGGTTGCGTTGTGATCTTAGTGTGTTTCGTGCTCCTCGGATTCCTGGCCTGGTGGTTGACCCAAGAATTGCAGCTCACTGTGGACCGAGCCAGAGAACAACGCAAGCAACGTCAGAAGAGGTTTATTCATAATGTGAATGAGACAGATGGACACCGTCATATATACCATACTAATTTGTGGTACAGAGATGTTCATTTATTGGCTATGGAATTACGTTACTAATTGTTATGTTTGTTCACAAATACCTATATCCTCAACACACCCAGCTCTGACGGCTAAACCGTACCCTGCTAGGGTGACAGAATGTCTTATCATACGGATGCATAATCAAACTGTATTTCGGGGGCAGTTCTAACACCACTTGCCTCAGTGCAACCACTTATATGATAGGGATTTCAACAGAGGACGTACAAGCGTGCCCAAGTGCTGCTCCATTGACTAGACTGAAGGGAAACGCAAAAATATCATCACGTTAAATTGTCATCACAACGGCCATTCCCAATTTGCTTTTACGGGACAGGGAATAAAACTGTAGGTAAAATTAAGAAACGTTCTAACCAAAACATAATATGTGGATGGTACTTATCTTCATCACATTGGACGGGGATGTAATTATACAGGCTCCTGTCCATGGGGAACGGATGAATCATGTGCTTATGTTAGTAAGTTTTTGCTACCACCTGTAAATGGTACTCCGGTGTATGATGACATCTATTGGCTTTGTGGTTCCAGACTGTACATGAGTCTCCCACCAAATTGGGGTGGTGTGTGTGCACCTACCCAGGTGACTGACCATACATATGTGGTAGGACCTCCACAGAGAAGAATGGCAGCACCAGACGGAGGAGATTGATATACCCAGATGTGTTACCACATGATCACATGTGGGGCTCGGATGTACTAAAGGACCAAAAAATTGTGGTCTGTAGGAGATAAAATAGCACATTCATTGTTCCCCTGGATAGGAGTGGGAAAAAATTCATTAATGATTGAAACTCTGAATTATCGATTGGGTCTGTTCATGAATGTAACTGAAAAAATAGTAGCAGCTCAAAAACACTGAAATAGATGCTTTACGTACCATGATGAACCTCTTAGTGAAAATCTCAAGAAAGAAGTGCTAAGCTAGGTGATAACTACTACTATATGTTTAACAGGCGATAAACAGGTGGGAAATGTTAAGGATTTTATATATATATATATGTTATCACTGTTAAACATTTGTACCTTGTCTTCTTTCTGATGAGAACGGTGTTGTGCTGTTTGCACTTAAACCCGAGAATGTACGTGTTATTCAACCTTGTTTTAGCATGCTGGGGTCAATCTGAACTGGGAATGAGGAGCTGGATGTACTTATTATTATTATTATACAACTTGTTTTCGTAGCCGCTAACGACTGGGAGTAAAAGAACTGAAGGTTGAATTTTGACTGATTGTGATGTGATGCTTAGTGTTCCAGGCAGATGCAGAACAGCTGATAACTGCAACAGACGAACGAGATGTGCTGACCTTCGACGATAAGAGTAAAAGAAAGAAACTGTTTTTGCTTACAGCTGCACTTATTGACGTGTGTGTTTATGTTATGGGAAGAAACTTGTCTTGCGTCATCACCCCCACCCTTAGGACAAGTTTTTTGTTTATGTGATGAGGGCGTCTCTTAATAAAAAGAGCGGAAAAGCAGGCCAGACTTTAGTGTAGCCTTGGTGTACAGCCTGGACTGCACTCCGCGCGTAAAATTTGACTTTCTGTCTCACTGGTGTTTCTTGACTCTGTTTGTCTTGTTAAAGGTTTTAAAAATGTTTGGAGGAGAAAATACCCAACAATATTAATAATCTAATGATTATTATATACAATTTTAGAGAAAGAGACAAAAACAAATAGATCACTGTGCCAAGGAGGGAATCTCTTTAGGGTCAGTGACCCTATGGCCTTGTTTAAAGAAGTGTTTCATAAATGTTAAAAAAGTCATATACTCATATATAGTTGAATAATAAATTGAATTTTGTCTCTTATTTGTTTTTGTCTATAAGCACATGCAATATCAATATCAGTGCTCAGATGACAGTAGCTTCTGGGAAAGGTGTAAGTTGCAATAAACTGTGATGCCAAGTGCTAAGGATACATGCTATCCAGTCACAGCAGATGAAACTTTTTTACTACTGAGCAAACATCATTGTTAGACTTTTTTAGGTTCAATGATTCCACGGCATGTAGATGTTATGGCGTCAATGACCCCATGGCCTTGCCGGAGGTTTGCACTCTCCGAGTGCTTCTAGTTTGTTATGTAATTGTGTATGTAGTTAATTGTAGTACTTATTAATATATCTGTCCTGGCTGTGGTCTCTGTGTTTTTAATGTGACACGGCATGTGCACTGAGCCGTCATTTGCAGCTGTCAGTGAGTTTCTGTTCAGCGATCAGCTGGAAGGCGGCTCACGGTGCTGTGTGCGCTCAGATGTGACTGGCCATCCCCCATCTGTACATACATATCAACATACACCATGCAAGTATATGTTGATATGTATGTACATATGGGGGATGGCCAGTCACAAATGGCATGCAATTCCTCCTACGTGCACTAGTCAGCTTTAATCGTGTTATGTGTGAAGGGGCCCTAATGTATTAACACGTTTTCTTGCTTCAGTCATGGTGCATGGCTATTTATTATTATTATTATTATTATTATTATTAGCTCATTAGAAAAATTGGGGATAATGTAACTAACAACAGAAACCATTTTGAAACACCCATGAAAACTAGATGGTACCAAGAAATTAAAATATTTACAGTTGCATGATGGAGAAATTTATGTGCATAATATATGTTTAATGAGGAGGTGTGCGCTCTAATCAGTGTCCTGTTCTCATTCTGTAACTGATAACAAACTGCAAACAAAATTGTTCCTTTTGTTTCTTAGAATGTCAATTAATTCTTTATTCTTTTAAACTTTAGTTTACATCTTACACAGAACAGCATAATTACAAGTTGTACATCCAAATGTGTCCATTTACATTTCAAGAGAGTATGGACACATGCTGTACTGAAGAATTCAATGACAGTGAATTCAGCACAAAGACTTCTGCAAACTGATTCCACCGACCTGTTCAGTGAATCGCTGAAATTTCTGGCGCAATTTCTGGTGCAGAGATTCGCCTGCTTCCACATTACCAGGCTGAAGCTGCAACAGGAGGATGTGAACCAGGATCAGGGTCCAGTGCCCTGGCTTGAGGCCATCCATGGTGCAGGGCGGCAGGGGCAAGGCAGCCTAGGGTTCTGGATGTCCGTGTGGAAGTCTTGAGGTGAGGGAAGAATAGAAGAGGAAAAAACAGGTGGGCTGAGCTTGGACACCAAACTGCTGCATGAAATATACACATGTAATGGTGAAGCACACAGTGCACGATAACACAGCCACAGGATGGAAAAAGAATGCGCACTCCATTTTCCACAACACCATCAGGGAGTTAGAGAGATGAAGAAAATACAGATAGATTCAGCAGATCCCGATCTTCTCTCACTAAACAGCAGTGGCCTCCAGTCTGTCTGTATTTATTCCATGTTGTAATCATTTTACATGTTAAAACTTGCAAATGTGACTCAAAATAGAAGGTTCACTGGTCCTTACTTGTAGTCTGTAAAGCCTTCAGGGATGGAGTCCATTCTGCTTCCCTTGTGCAACCAGAGAATTCGGGAGGACGCCACAGGACACCGAAGGAACACACAGTGCATGCCTAGGTCATGTAAGGAACACTCAGTAGAAGCACACAAGATGCCGTGGTCAACATGGTCATAATTAATTTTTTAGCATGTTCAAAACAAATACAGAAGGGATGCAGAGGCTCAAGGATGCTCAAAGGATGCACAGACAACTCACAAAGAAGGCACAATTCAATTTCACACAATTTCAATTCAATTTATTTAGTGTATATAGAGTCAAATCACAACAAAGCTGGCTCACAAGTAAGGTCTAACCATAGCGATGATTGGTTAATAGGTTTTTAAAAAAGCAACAGTTTGCATCATGTGTCTTGCTTAGCTATCATGTTACTGGGTAACATATATCACTTGTCATAGAATTCAATGGATGTCGACATTGTTTAACCTTAACTTTGCAGACCAAGCACTCAGCACAGTAAAAACTATTCCATTTATTCATCCTATTAGCTCAACTAATAATTTATATCACTTTTTACCAAAATTGGAGAAACTTTAAATTCTGACCCCTGTACAAACTGAAATGGACCTTTCTCACCATTTGTGATATTTTTTTTTACGCCATAATGCCATAGATGGTCCAAACTATACCTTTTTGAAATCTGTATGATCACACAAATAATATTGAACACCTCTCAGTGTAATTGGCGCGTTTTAAAATTTTGACCCCTGTGTAATTCTTCAAATGGCCCCTAGCTGGCCGCCTATTGAAAATTTAAGTGGACACTCAGTTTTTTCAAAAGACTAATGCCTAAGAAGTATTTGTGCTAAATTTGGTGCTTGCAGCACCATTTGAAGGATTCAGATGACTTATCTGCTGCACTACAACAGCACTGAGGCACCTTCATCCTGGATCATGCATGGATAAACATGACGTATGTCCAAAATGTTGTACCTGAACATCATGGACATCTCTGGGTCTCAAAGTTTGAGAGTCCAGGGATGTGAACATCACTGCAGAGTTAGACCTCCATCACACATACGCCTATTGAGGCTGAATGGCGTCAAAATGATACATCCGACCACAGTCGGGAAGTGTTGAGGTGCAGTCTGAAGATGTATGGATGGCGGTCTCTGAGCAGTCTACATAGTTGGTCCTATTCGCTCAGCTGTCCCAAGTGTGTTGCACAGTTTAAAACACTCTTGGCGCTGTTGAGATGGGACGCACATCTGACAGCGGTCTATGCGCAGTTTGTGCACCATCTGATCGCAGTCTACATATCCTGACACTGTCATAACAGCATTTGAAACAATCTGATGGTGGTTGATTGTGTTATGTGGGCCGCTGAAGAGGAGGTACTGCTGGCCCACCACCACCAGAGGGTGCCCTGCTTGGAGCGCCAGACCCAGAAGAAGTGACAGCTGTCAGTCATCCTCTGCACCAGCTGTCACTCGTTCATCATCATCACCACCATAAAAGCCGGACTGCAACTCCACCTCCTCACCGAGAAATCGCAACGACTGAAGAGGTAATTTCTCTGCTGACTGACACTTTGTGTGTAATAACCTGAACTTCTGTTGCAGCCGTTTTCCTGGAGTGTTGCCTTGTCTGGGGGATTGGCGTTTGGTGTGACAGCGACTGCTTTGCCTCACACCCCAACCCAGATAAGTGGTTAACCAGGAGCTGCACGAGTGTGTGATTGGAGGTGGAGGTGCTCCCTCCTAACTGTGTATGGACTGTGGATTACTGAGTGTGCGGACTCACACTCATTCATCTTATCTCTGCTTTCTGCCAGCAGTACCAGGGTTGACAGCCTAAGACAGAGGCCACCTGGGGACTCGGGACTTGGCGGCTCCGGTGTTCTTCAGACCGTTGGTGGTGGAAGCCGTGTGGGACGCGGCTTCTCTCTCGTCGGGGGTCTTCTATCTTCGAGCCTGCCCACACGTCACCTGGTGTCAATTGACTGTGCAGATTTCTGTGAATTTAGTTGTGTATTATCACAACATTAAATTGTTACTTTTTGGCTTATTCATTGTCCGTTCATTTGCGCCCCCTGTTGTGGGTCCGTGCTACGACACCTTCCCAACAGATTGAGCTCTGAGATCAATCGGTCACAGCAAAACCTGCCGACATGTTGTGCCCCGGCTGTCCGCCTCCACTGTACCCCGGCCAGGCAGAGCAAAGGAAATGTTGATTTGCAATAACATGTATGTGGCATGCATTCATCATGTGCAGTGAATGTGAACAGTGCATAATCAAACCAAAAGCACCGTGTGCCGCTGCTGGTCAATGCATTGCACAGCGCGCGCTGCCGCACATCTGAACAAGCTGTTATATCCATAATAGACCTTACAGTACAGATACATTTCCATTCTTTCCCATGGGTGACATAAATAATGTGAAATATTGTGCCCATCATATCTGTGACACCACGGGCAGGTGCACCTCTCCGCTGTCTCACGCACAGTAATGCGTCACTGCATGCGTCAGAGGCTCTGATCTGAATGGATCTCACCACTGTAATATACATATTATTACTTGATCACCATCTAAGTCTGTAGGAGGTATGATGTGGAACTGTTTTGTCAGGCCATGACAACATTATTAAACATGAATCTCACCTCCGGCACAGCCCCAGGAGCCTTTCACAGCACAGGGCGGACAGGAGCCAGTGACCGCAGCCTGTGGTGAAAAGCCTCTCACCCAGCTGCTGTGTGCTGCAAACAACTACGGCATAAATAAATCCCATGTGATAATCCAAAGGGACATCCTGTTGTACAGAGTTGCATTGTGCTGCTGATGCTGAAGTGGGCAAAAAAAGAAATTAAAGTTCGCTGGAAAGGCTGAATCTGACAAATGTTGTGCGCAAGAGAAAACTTGGCCCACTGCCAGCAAACTTTAGCAGCAAAAAGGTGTCCAGTGGTTGACAGCGGTACACACGTGCACACACAGCAAAGTTTAGTAGCAAAAGGTGTCCAGTAGCTGACAACGGCATACACATGCGCACGTGTGCCTCCCATGCACGTGTAGCGGCTCATTCAGCCGTTAAAAACACACACACTCACACACACACACACACACTGGGCAATTATTTCATAATTTCAGCACCTGTTCTACGCACACACATGTAAGACCAGTGATCACTGGGAAGGAGAGGATGAGTGAAGATGTGATTGCATGAGTGAGTGAGTGACCGCACCAATGCTGGCTTGGACACATATGGCATGAGTCCAGTCCATACATTGGTTGTACTACAATGTCTAGTACTGGCAGGTCCTGTTCAAAGGGAGGACACAGCGCTGGATCCCATTCCGGTCCCGTATTTGCCATCCAGATGTTTGGACATCGGGCAGTCTTCAGCGCCCTTTATGGCCGTCTGACAGCAGTCTGTGTCTTCTAACTGTGGTCTAAATACGCTTTGGATGCGATCGTGCAGGTGTGGACGAGGTCGTCTGGACAGGATCCGCCCACAATCTACATGTCTCTTTCCCTCCCGACTGCATCCAGATTATGGCCATTTTTGCCCTGTCGGCCTGGTTCCTGCACATTCTCACTATGTGTGACGGGGGTATTAGTGTTTATCGCTGTCGCAGCATATAGATACATTTCTGAAGGCCTAGTCCAGGACGTTCTTAAGAGTCTGGTTCTTAGGGCCCCTTCACACAACATGAAAGACGCAGAAACTGGAAGACAATCCGCCAACCAAAAATGAAATGGGGACAGGCGTGCACGAAACTGCTGCGACGATTCTGTGCATGCTCGTGTTTGTGCGCATGAACACAGTGCAAGTATGTGGAAAGTGGAGCACACAGCAGCGGAGGAAAAAAATTTTAAAACACCACAATTTATAATAGTTAATTCCTGTTATAAAGAGCGGATTTAGCCTCCGCCTAGACGTACACCAGGAAGTAATGTAATGACGTGGAATTACTGTTCTCTCGTTCCTGTTTTACATGAATTACCTATTGTGCTCATCACATGAAGAGCCATCCGGCTCCCATATCATGAAGAGTCAGCTCCCATCTCATGAAGAGCCGGGCTCTCGCATCGTGAACACATCAGCAGTAATCCGCTGAAAATGTGATCTGTGTTTTACTTATTACAATGTGGGGAAATCCCGCAGTGACACGTGCCTCGCGGGGCATCCCGAGGGGTGATTTCCTGCATGGAACGATATTCAGCAGCTTTGTGGTGCGCTGATGTGATGGTCAGCTGAAGCAATATGTTTTAATTCATTCCTACATGAGGACAGCATGCCGACGTTCGCGCTTCACGCTGTAGTTACGCGACTTCATATCCTACAAGCCAGTACAGGTGTTCCCGAGCTGTGACTTCTCAGCACAGATATTTGAACAGCTGCAGGTCACAGGGGGACATGCCCACCTCTGTCAGCGGACACACTCCACAAGCCATTTGTGTTGGGGGCGGCGGACAATGACGACACACCCCACACGCCATTTGCATGTGTGGGGGGTGGGGGTTCGACACAGTCACACCCATATGTGTTGCTGGGTTACGCCACACTCGTGTGACACTTAGACACTGCTGTCTATTATCGTAGCAGGTGCGCGAATAGCCCTGCCTTTTCTAAGTGTTCAGCGAGCGGTGTTGGATGTTCGTGTGTGACACCTGGATTTTGGCTGACACCTGCCGAGAGGGAGATCAAATGAGCACACACAGGGCATTCGCTGTCTTTCGGCCACTTATGTGCGCGAATGGTTGTGGCGTCAACTGTACGAGGTGTTTGAGGCAGCTCCTATTTTTTGCGAATGGCATGCAATTCCTCCTTCGTGCGCTAGTCGACTTCAATCGTGTTGTGTGAAGGAAGGAGCCCTTAGTCTTGATCCAAGACAATCTCAACCCTATATTTTCCAATATAATGTGAAAATGGCCAAAATGACAGTGACAGAAGTTCATTTTCACTTATTTTATTGAAATATCTTTTTCAGATTTCCTACTGTATCCTTATCTGACATCAGGCATGAAAAGCCGCTCTTCTTAACCTTCTGCTCCATTAGTAGCGGGGAGCAGGAAAGTATAGCAGGAAAGGCGTTATTGTGCAGCTTTGCGGTGTGATTGTGTACAGTGAATGTAAATCCTGAGACATAGGTGAAACATCAGGTTTACCATGGAGAGGATCTAACTCCTTCTTCTTCTTCCTCTTCTGATTCTTCTGCTTTTTGTGTGACTGACGCAATCCAGGAATTTACTGCAGATCTTCTGCTTTCTGCTCATCGTCAGGTTGCAACATTGAATTCATCATCTAAACTTTATGTTCAAGTATGTAAACTGAGCAACTTGCACCCTAAAGACAACTCAGCATGTTTTTTAGATAATATTGAACAATATGTTCTGTACAAGTATCAGTACGAACGATTTGTTGATGCTGATTTAACTGATTTTTCTAAAATGATCGAAAACCTGTAAAGCTTCAGTGACCTATTTATATGTGTTGTTCTGTCCAACCACCAGTTCAAACATCTGTTGGTAGTGGTGGTGGGAGGTTGGGGATGCTAAAGTCACACCCCTATATGCCACCCCACCCCCCACCCCAAATGTTTACAAAACCGTAACCTTTTTATGCATTCTAAGCCAAATACTGACTCTCCAGTCTTCATTTTTAATCAACAGGGGTTTTTTTTTTTTATTATTTTAAACAAGGAAATCTTCTAATTGAACGTGCGGCAGTATCCATCAACCTTCAGTGTTCAGTCTTTGTTTATGCAAGAGTTTTCCCATATTTTATCACACCTTTGGTCAGTGGCTCAGGAAGGGGGGTCGGGGGGGCAACTGCAACCCCTCAATCCTCCCTGTCTGTTTCCGCCTCTGCAAAAACTCAAATATCAAAATATAATATCAAATATTATAGAATATTAAAAGTGTTGATTAATTTTCTTTCAATCAGCTCATCAATTAATCAACTCCTCACTGCAGCTCTTACAAACTGTTCTCTCTCAGAATTAAAAGGTATTCGGAAGATTTCTGTCATGCTGCTGCAAATGCTCCACTAATTAGATTCTACAATTCAACGACTAAAAATTTCCTTCTTGATGTTGATAAATTCTTTTTTCACTCTGCCTGATTTAACTGATCTGTCATCATGGCTACAAATATCACTAACTGAAAGCACCTTTAAAATTACACACACACACACACACACACACACACACACAAAAATCTCATGAAGTTAAAAAGCTTTTATATCTTTAGAGTGCAAGGGTTTGATTGAAATTTCAAAATTAAATTGAATTTGAAGCAGTTTTCAGTTTTGGTTTCAGTCTGATGGGAAACCCGTGATGACACAGCGATGACTTGAACAGGATTTGGCTCTTTCTAAATGAAACTCCTGTCTTACTTCACTCATTTGCCTCTCTTTCTTCACTTTAAACATAAAGAACTTTTCTCACTGAGTCTGAAAAGAGGAACAAGCAGATTTTACTTACAGAAGTGACAATATCGATGTGGACCACATGGACCTTTTTTTCTTTTTATTAAGGACTTTTGTCATCGAGCTTCTCTGATGAGCTATGATAAAGTGTTCTGGTGTATTTTTGTGTAGCGCCATTTAGAAAATCTTCATCCTTTGTGAAACCATGACAACTCACTCAGCTGCACTGTCGCGTGTTGAAGGCATCCACGAGAAGACTCCACTGCTGACCCGAAGACTGACCTCGTCCAATGTACAGGTTGGACAGTTTCTCTCATTATATTAATGTCTTGTCTGTGATTTTGGCAGCAGTGGCACCTGAAAAGTCATGAAATACATATATTAGTCAGTTTGATGCTGTATAAGTAAATTTAATTTTGTTGAATATTATTGCTTTCTTTTTTGTTGCAAATATTATTTTGTTTAATTTCATTATTTTTTTATGTTCACATATTTTGATTAAAAATTGGAGGACATGTGTGTTGGACCACTGATTGTTCAAAAACATTTGGCTTGACTTTGTTCATAGAGACACATTGTAAATAAAAACATAGGATTTAATAATAATAATAAAAACATTTGGTGCACTTGTCTCAATTTTTATCAGTCATTTATAAACTCATTTCATGGGCATGTCAGTCACATCCTGACGATTTAGCTAGCGTATGCTGACTTATGGAAAATTTGGCGAACATGCTATATATATATATGTATATATATATATATATATAAGACATGGATTGGTCTGAATGTTAAAAAGAGCTTTATTTTGCAGAATTCCCTTAAAACTTGGGGCTGACAAGGAAATTATAAAATCATGAGGACATTTTCTCTTTCCTCAGTCCAGTCCACTCAAATCACAACTTCCCTCCTGGTTTAGAATATTGTATCTTCTCCCTCTGGGCCATTAAGGGGATTAAGACTGGGAAAGATGTAGTGGAGAATGACAATATGATGACCATTTTGGGGAGAAATACAATCTCCCTCACTTTTTAAATATTTGCAGGTGCACAGCTTTATTTCCTCTGCAATTAAATTACACCCTAACAGGTTCTCTATCTCATCAGTTGAAAGGACCTTGCAAAACTGACTCTAAGAAACTTGTCACATTCCCAAGCACCAAACACACTGCTCATGTGAGGTTCCTCTGGAAAGCTGATTTTGGGGTGTCCATTTTTGATGGCGAATGGGACAGAGTCTGGGAGAGTTCATCGGGCTCCAGGGAAGCATGATTCAGGATCATTTATCGCCTTAAAATGACCCCAGTATTACATAACAAGTTCAAGCCTCTATTTCCAGAACACTGTAACAAGTGCAAAATTGGTAAAGGTTCATATTTTCACTGAATTGTCCTGTAAATGATTTCTGGAGAAAATTTTTCAAGGGAAATTGGTGGTATTTTGAAGACAAAATTACCCCTGGATCCTGTTTTCTGTATATTGGGAGTTCAGACCACTGTACTGAACCTTGCTCTTGCTGCAAGTGCTACGGTTTGGTGCCAGTAGATGTATTTTCCTCCACTGGATTTCGGACTCTGTCCCTACTATTCTACTTTGGATAGGAAGCATCATGCATCTTATCCCTTATGAGGCAATAAGCTTTGGGCTGAAAGACAAGCCCCTCAGATTTTTTAACATTTGGCACATCTTTTGGGACTACATTGGGAATGAAGGGGCTCAGGCTCTTCGCAGGGGCCTGTGTGGCCTGGCGTGGTCTGACATATCTGGGTGCATGCTCGGCTAGTCAGCCAAAATTTGCTATGCTGATGATCTGTGATGTTATATGTTGTATTTACCTTTAATGATGTTTATTATTAATTTTTTTCTTCATTTATTACTTAACATTTATGTCACTTCATTGATTGTGACCCTGTGGTTTGTGGAGAAACGTTTTATTCTTGTTCATGTTCTTTTTAAAAACAACAACAACAACAATAAAAACACAGTTCAGGACAACTGATTCTACATCATGAGAATTTAATAATTTCTTCTTCATGTAACAAACATATCCTGGATTAAATAAATGAATAAAACTGACTGTATAGCAGTTCTGTGTCTTCTGAGGTTTTCCATCTCTGTTTTTTTTTCATCCCAGATCAATAACTCCAGACTGTTCCTGGCTGTTTTTTCGGCTGTTCTGGGGAACTTCAGTTTTGGTTACTCCATGGTCTATCCATCACCTGTTTTGTCGCAGCTCAGGAGCTCCGATGTTGACCCTCGACTCAGACTGAGCACCGATCAGGCTGCCTGGTTCGGCTCAATCTATGCCCTGGGTGTAGTAGCTGGGGGGCTGGGAGCTATGCTGCTCAACGACATGATTGGACGGAAACTCAACATATTGGCGTCAGCAGTGCCATCGACAATCGGGTGGGTGTCTGTCAGTGTGGGTGAACAAACAAACTATAAGTTGTGATGGATCACTTCTCAGATACAAGACACAAGATACTTATCCAATGTTCTTAATGTTGAAAATCAGTTGGTCTATCAGACTACAGAAAGTATGTTCAAGTATTGGTTTGGATTTGTATTAAAGAGCATTGAAATGATCAGTTAAGTGCAAGATAGGTTATTAAAGTTCATAACCAACACTACACACTAAAGGGATGCATACTTGGAAAAAAAACAATCTGGAAGAAATTACCTGTGTATTTTACTTTAAATGGAAAAGAGTTGCTCCTCGCTACGCCCCTTTACTGTGTCCCTCCCACAAACTTGGTGGGTGTGTTACACAGAACACAGACGAGTTCAGTAGTCTAGACCCCTCCCCAGTCTGCGAGACGTCCTATAGGAGTCAGACGCAAAGGACTGATGACATGCATGCCTTCCAATTGTGGCCATCAGAGGGCGTTGCAGTCTACTGGAAAGCAAAGGTACAGCAATGGATGGTACTTCTTGGTGATGAACGTTTTTGAACATGAAAATAATATTGTACTCTGATGTTGCCCTACACAAGCAACACCAAGGCAGTAATGATGATGTCAGAGCTCTCAGTCAATCAGCACCCAAAGTTTCTCCATTCATTCATTTTCTATGCCTGCTTATTCCAGTCAAGGGTCACAGGGGAGCTGGAGACTATCTTAGCAGTCATTGGGTGACAGGTGGGGGTACACCCTAGACAAGCCACCAGTCTATAACAGGGCCAACAAAGATAGACAAGCTCATGCACAAGCAGAGTCAATTTAAAGTTTCCAACTCACCTAACATCAGTGTTGCCAGATGTACGATAATTATCGTATTTGTACGATAGTTTTGCCCTCTGTACGATGTACGATCAATAATGGGAAAAAATCCAAAATGTACGATAATTTCAGTTGGTGGCCCAAACACACATCTCTCTCTGACACCCAAGAATCATTTCGCAGGCGTTGCACTCAGGCGGCATCAAAGACACACCACACACAGGGCTGCTGCTAGCTTTGGCCGGCCCGGGACAAAGTCATTTGAAAGCCCACCCCCTCTCCATACAAAGTAATGAGTTCCCAATTCTCGGCTCTGCCCCTCCCTCCCTGGGCCTGAGACAACTGACCTGTAATGTAGACTGTTTTGGCTGCACATGCGCACATACGTAGCTTAGCCCAACCCCGTCACCATCACTACACACGTTCGACTCTTTCTAGTCTGGTAATTAACACGTTTGTGTCCCTTCACAGAAAAAAAAATCTTTCTAGTCTGGTAGTGCATTTGCTTGTGCATTTGCATTGTTTTTGTGCCATAGTTTCCCCATTACTATAGGGATATTGTGAATTACTGTTTAAAAATGTGACATAAAATTCTTTGGAAATTAAAAAAAAAATGCTAAAATAGCTACGCTGTATGCGTTTTGTTTGTGTACGATAATTTCTCCCAAAATACAAATACGATAATTTTGAGGTTTTGGTACGATAGTTGCATATTTCCTATCCGGCAACACTGCCTAACATGCATGTCCTTGGAGGTGGGAGGAAGCGATCCCACAACCTTCTTGCTGTGAAGCAACAGTGCTACCCCCCTAAGTCGCCAAGCTGTGTGGTGCAAATCTTCAAACAGACCTTTAATTTCAACAAAGCCAAAAGAGCATGATTTGTAAACTGAACAGAATGTACCATTGAATACTATGTTTGTGTGTTCAGGTTCATGCTAATGGGTGGAGCCATGGACAGGTGGATGCTGCTTGTAGGTCGTTTCCTTACAGGTGTTGCTGGAGGGATGACCGCTGCATCGATACCTGTAGGTTGCCATGATGATGTCATTGCTCATTAGAGGGTTTGTGCGCATTTATGGGAATCACATAAAATAATAGATGGACTAAAGCACACACACGTGTGTGTGTGTGTGTGTGTGTGTGTGTGTGTGTGTGTGTGTGTGTGTGTGTGTGTGTGTGTGTGTGTGTGTGTGTGTGTACTACAGGTGTACATCTCTGAGATTTCCCACAAAAAGGTGAGAGGAGTTCTTGGCTCCTGTCCACAGATCACTGCAGTTGTTGGAGCCCTGGCGGTCTACAGCTTAGGTAGGAATAAGACAATAATGATGATGACGCATTCCAGTACATTTACTCAACATTACACTCATGTTTTTAAATTCTGTGCGTTTGTTTGTGTGATGTACAGGCCTGGGGCTAACATGGCGGTGGCTCGCCATAGCGGGATCGGTTCCAGCATTCTTGATGGTTATATTACTGGTGTTCATGCCCCGCTCACCCAGGAGACTCCTCTCTCTGGGCCATCATGACCGGGCTGAGAAGGCCCTCCGCTGGCTGAGGGGAATTCACTACGACACGCACGCCGAGCTCCGAGCCATCGAGGTAACAACGCAGCATTTTGAGAATAATCCAAATGACAAAATTTATATCAAAATGTCAATGTTCAACTTAAACAATTACATGATTAAAGTTGAGCTTTTTAGATTATCTCAAACTACCAGTGTTAGTGCATCATTAAGGTGTGGCGCTCAGAGGGGGCACAGTGTCTGACACAGGCACTGCCCCAACAAACGCCCAAAGGCACTAGGGCATATAAATTTATACAATAAGCTCAATAGCATTTCAACTCTGTGGGAAATGGGCTGCATTTATAGCACACTCAATGTGTCACGTAGACCAATACCTCCATATTCCCCTGTGTGATTCAACAAGAGCACAAGAAAGCTCTCATTGACCAACCAGCTCCAGAAGTCAGCTTTGACATGAGGGAGCTGAACCTAAAAGAGTTGCAGGAGGTTTTAAAAGCAGTCAGGTCAAGCTCAAACGCCTTGACCAAGTGAAGTTCCTTACAAGGTGTACAAACACTGGTCAGAGTTATTCCATCTTCTCTGGAAGTACTGTGAACAATCTGGCACAGAGGAGTTGTCCACAAACAGTGGAGGTTTTCTGAGGGCGTTTAGATTCCCAGGGAGGAGAATTCCACAGCCATTAAGCAGTTTACAATCTTGCAGCTCAGTGTCAAACGCAAAATCTTCTTCAGCAACTTGTCCCATTGGCTGTTAAACTTTCTGCTCAAGAACAACTACAGTATATTGACACCTCAGGGCAAAATGGTCAAACTCCAGGGATGCCAGCCTGCCTGGAACACAGAGGCAAACAGTCAACCTGTTCATCAGGGAGGCACATGCTGGGAATGGAGATAAGGTTGTGTTGTGCCTAGATCCGGTCAATCCATACGGGTCAATACTAGATAAGTTGGTGGAGTCGGCATTAAATTGGCACCATGTTCCCAGTAAGATCAAAGACCTCATCTTGGATTACTATAACAACTTCAGATTGAGAGTCACATCTGGGCCAGTGACATCAAGTAGGCATCAACTGGAGAAGGGCATCTTCACAGCTTGTACCATATCAGTCATCCTTTTAATTGTAAAAACCACACAGGTGGAGTGCAGAGGCCCATTGACCAAGTCCAGCTTGTGTCAACCCCCATTACAGCCTAGATGGGACTGGTGAATACTCCAAGGGCTGGAGAAGCTTATTAAGTGGGCAAGGATGAACTTTAAGCCTAATATGTCCAGGTCACTTGTTTTGAAGAGAGGCTCAAACAAGTTTCGCTTTTCCCTGGCCTTACTTTTTTCCTAAATAGTTTACTCACTCACTCATCTTTAACCACTTATCCAGGATCAGGTCACAGGGGAAACAGTTCTAGCTGGGGACCCCAGACTTCCCTTTCCTGGGCCATATTACCCACCTCTGACTGGGGGATCTTGAGGCATTCCCAGGTCAGTGTGGAGATATAATCTCTCCACCTATTCCTGGGTCTTCCCCAGGGTCTCCTCCCAGGTGGACGTGCCTGGAACACCTCCCTAGGGAAGTGCCCAGGGGGCATCCTTACCAGATGCCCGAACCACCTCAGCTGGCTCCTTTCAATGCAAAGGAGCAGCGGCTCTACTCTGAGCTCCCCACAGATGACCGAGCTTCTCACCCTAGTATCTCTAAAGGCTTGGTTACACATAGACAGTTTTGTCGGCGAGTAGTACGTAGACCGAAGTTTGCGGTAGTTCCGGCTGTTTTCGCGGTGGAAAGGACCGGAGCGTGCGCAGCGGGGCTCCTCCTCGCTCTTTCCTCCAAAAAACTCTGTCATAATTGTGTTTAGAAACCAGTCACCATTTGCTTTATTATGCATCTGTGTAGTTAATTAATAAAATATTCTCTACAGATGATTCGCTCGCGCGCACGTTTAAAAAAAGAAAGAAATAAAGAAACTCCGCTCCCTGCTGCTGCTGTTTGCTGCGGGGCTCCTCCTCGCTCTTTCCCCCAAAAAAGTCTCTGTCATAATTGTGTTTAGAAGCCAGTCACCATTTGCTTTATTATACAGCTGTGTAGCTAATAAGCAAAATAATCTCCAGGATGATTCGCGCACGCACGCACGTAAAATAAAAATAAAAATAAACTCCACTCCCCGCTGCTGTGGTGCTGCTGCTCGCTCCAAAAACTCTGTCATGATTGTAAAATAAAGGACAAAAGAGACATAAGTCCTGCTCACAAGCTGCTACCAGATACAGGACATGTTCACATCTTCAAACTCCAGACATCTCCACGTCACTACATATTCAGTCCCTGATTGGTCATCGCGGCGCGACAAGAACTGCGGCACTACAGGAAGCGGCAGGATGAAACAGCGATTAAAAAGTATCAAACGCCGTTGTTCGCATTGTCGCTGTCGTCACGGGAGGTCTCCGGGAGCGCTCCCGGAATTATTCGACATGTTGAATAATTTTTTCGACGATTCCTGGTAAAGCCGGAACTACGCCACGCCCCCTAGTGCCAGCGTTAACAACGGCGTGTGATCCTTAAGACGGCCAAAAACTCTTCCGGGACGCTTCCAGGAGCTCTTACCATCTGTGTGTAAACGTCGCTTAAGGGAGACATCAGCCACCCTCCTAAGGAAGCCTATTTTAGCCGCTTGTACCTGCAATCTAGTTCTTTTGGTCATGACCCAACCCTCGTGACCATAGGTGAGAGTAAGAGCGAAGGTTGACCAGTAGCTCGAGAGCATCGCCTTTTGGCTCAGCTCCCTTTTTGTGGTAGAGTAAATGCAATACCGCCCCTGCTGCGCTGATTCTCCGGCGAATCTGACATTCCATTGTCCCCTAATGAAAACCAAAACTATTGCATTGCAATATGACTGTTCTCATGTACTCCACTGTAAACTAAGTAAAATAAACCAACTGGTACAGTTGAAGATGTTAATGACAACAACAAATGATGAGGGTGAAAGCGCACCACGTTCATGTTTATTTAATAAGTTTGGTCAATGCATTACTGAATTTAATTCTTAAATTTAATTATATTTAAATAATTTAATTCAATTATGAATAAGGGTATAATAATAATAATGATAATAAGGGTGTGGTTTTATATTTTCTAGGACAGCCGGGCTTTTAAAATTTGGTCTGAAGAAGTTCTAAATTTTTTTGCAGAGAGTACGAACAATTTTAGGTAAGAACACACTGATGAATACCAGATTTGTGCATCACATGTGCATACGCACGGTTTAAGCATACATTTATGAATGAAGCCCATTGAAACAAATGAAGCAGACAGTAACATCATCTCCTTGGCAGACGTAACTATCCAATAGAGCCATCAAAGGATGTTACACAAGACCTCCATAGAACCACAGTGGAAAAGCATCAAAGTCTTTGGACCATGTCTGTGGAGAGTGTGTAAAGAAAAGGGCCTAATATCAAGTAAGGGTTCAAATTCATCCCAGGATCCATGGAAGATGAAAAAAAGGTCCTGTATCACAGTGATAACAAAATGACCTGAATGTTTGCCATTATCGTCTCATCATTTCATTTCCATGATGAGTTAAAAGGTTCACATGTTCAAGGCCAACATGAGTCCGTTTAAAAACATAAATAGCACCCAGGTTACTTACTGTATGATGATGTCTGTGTGTTTGTGTGCAGCACAGCATCAACACGCAGGGAAAAGTAACACTGACAGAGTTGGGCACGCCCATCTTCTACCGACCAATCCTCATCTCAGTGGCCATGCGTTTCTTGCAGCAAATGACAGGCATCACTCCCGTTCTGATGTACATGGAGCCCATTTTTGCCCAGAGCAAAGTCTCAATAGAACCCAAGTAAGAAGAGCATTTTATTCTATAACATTCCCCTTTGTTCTATTCTACTCTGTACTCAGTTCTATTCTATTCTTGTTGTTGTTGATGTTATTGTTGCTGTTGTTCCTCTTCTTATTATTTTGGTGCATACGCAACCCGAAAGCGCAGGGAGGTGACCCTCTCATCTACCAGGGTAAACTCCAACGCAGCGGCGCTCACCCGGAGCTCCTGAGTATCCCCACACCTGCCCAGCGCCTCACACCCTGGACAATTCCACAGAAGAATAAGGTCCAACCCCTATCAAGGAGAGTGGTTCTGTAGCCGAGGAGGCATGCGTGGAGGCGAGGCCCACCAGATCTAACGAGTAGTGCTCCACTTACCTCACAAGTTCCAGCTCCTTCCCCCATTCCACATGTCCAGAACTAGCTTCTGCCACCCAGGTCTGGTCTGTCGAGGCCCTCGACTTTCACTGCCACTCATGGGACAACGCACCAGAAGAGAGAAAACTGACCCACCTTTCGTCAAAAAAGTGACAGCTGCCAATCAAAATCGGCCACGTCACTAAGCCCCGCCCCCTCTATGACGTCATAGCCAATCAGAATCGATGACGTCACTATGTCCCGCCCCTAAGCCCCTCCCCTAGTCCCGCCTCCAAGCCCCGCCCCTTATGACGTCACAGCCAATCATAATCGATGACGTCATTATGCCCCGCCCCTAAGCCCCGCCCCTGATCCCGCCTCCGAGCCCCCGCCCCTTATGACGTCACATCCAATCAGAGTCGATGACGTCAGTATGCCCCGCCCCTAAGCCCCGCCCCCAGCTCCTCCCCTAGTTCCGCCCCTGGCTCCTCCCCTAGCCCCACCCCCAAGCTCCTCCCCTAACCCCGGCCAAGCACCGCCTCCAAGCCATACCTCCCCTCCCACCCAGGGTCTAATATTTTAATGTCATTTTATTTCATGAATTAAAGAACGATTAAAAATACCTAGATCTTTTTAATGTATTAAAGAATTAACTAATTCTGAAATAATTAAACATAAATCACTGTCTATTATTTAATGACCCTTTAATATCTTTAATTCTTAAATTATTACGTTTCCTTTTCTGTTTTTTAATTCGTAAATTAAAGAAGGGGAACAAATACCCGTCTCTCTCGGCTGTAAGTCTTTGCAGCAAGACGGTCAAATACCCACGCATAGAGCCGCTCGCGGAAACATGACCCCACGGCTGTAAAACCTGTTGCAGACGCTGTGTCTGTGTGAGTGCGTGTGTGTGTGCGTGTGTGTGTGTGTGTGTGTGTGTGTGTGTGTGTGTGTGTGGCGGGACACCCGCTGAGCGGAGATGCTGCCCCGAGGTGATGAACCCGAAGAACAATAAACAATGCTCCTTATCACTCACGCCAGATGATGTTTTCTTTTAAGATATTAGCCGATCGATCATGGGGCGCGGGACACCCGCTGAGCGGAGATGCTGCCCCGAGCCCGAACAATAAGCAATGCTCCTTATCACTTACGTCCCTGGGAACGAGTCAGCGAGCATTTCCACTACGACCGGTGAAGAGTGAAGATGCCTGGACCCCCAGCTATGGGTATAAAATAGAATAAATTTGCGGAAAAAATCCTGGAAAACCATGTTGTTTAATTAAGTTTTCTTGTCTTCGAGCAGAGTGCGAAAACCGCATCAGCTTTCAGGGTAAGTGATTTAAGTAATCTGTTTTGATAGAAATGAGTGTTTTTAAATGATGCACGCCATCTGAAACTGTTTTTTTTTATTTTTTTTTAGACAAAACCACGCAGACGGTCCAGAGCGCGTTCGGACCCGTCCTCGGTAATATATTTGAAATAGTACAGAATATCCGCTTGCGAGGGTGATGCTTTGTATTCATTTATTTATGTTAATTCTAGAAATCAAGTCAGAGCCCCCTGAAGAAGTTCGAAGGCTGGAAGCCCCGACTTCACCACGCAGATGTAAGTACAGCGATCGAGATTAAATCACGATTAAAACTCTGGAATAACCCGATTTTTTCTGTCACAGCCCATGGAGAAGCGGGTCAGTGGGAGAGACCCGTAAAACGATCCGCGGATGTACACGGTAAGGAGTCGGAGTTTATGTATTTATTTATTTTAAATATTTAATAACTAACGATTTTCTCTTTTTTCAGCACGCGGTGGAGGGAGACCGTCTATTTTCCACAGAGACGCAAGGCTCGAAGATATTCTGAGCTGGGATTAACCTCATCACGCAACTTTCTTGAAAATGTGTAGTCTGTTTTTATTTTTTTATTTTTTCTCTTATTCCGATGGAACGGGAGAATTCATTTTGAAGAGGTATATTAACTGAATTTCTTGAGGTAGATTCTTCCTGCTACAGATTTTAAAAGATGGAAGGAGAGAATTCACATCGGGAAAATAACTTCGGACGTGTATTGGATTTAAACGCTTCAATAATCGACTCAGCGGGGAGCGCTCCTGGAGCAGATGGTCCATTACCCGAGGCGTTAAATTCGCCGCCTCAAAATAACATCGAGTCCGGAGAGAGACTTTTAAGCCGTGTTCGTTTAACACCGTTAAATGAGGCTCTTAACAATTTAGCGGCTGAACGAGAATCGGAAGAAATTAACCCCTACATCATTTCTGCGATTAACGCTATAAATTCGACGGTCCAGTCTGATACTGAAGAGCCCCCTGACCCCCCCGCACACCTCACCTCCAGACGAGTCCGGTCCCGCGGCGTTGAACCAGGTACGTCTGACTCCGTTAAATAACGCCGTAAACCTCCTCGCGTGTGAAGTTAATCCTCACGTCCAATCCGCGGTGGATGAATTAAATCAAACGCCTAACGACGCTCGCGCTTTTTCACCTTTAAGAAGTCCCTCCCCGCGCAATGCGCGCGGAGAAGAGATTTTAAACAGAGCTCGTTTAACCCCGATAAACGCGGCGATCTCTGTTTTGATGGAAGACGGAGATGATGCACGACCGGGACCCAGCCGACACTCTCCCATGACGGGTGGTGGGGCTGCTAACGTCATCAGGAGACCTGCTTTTAACAATATCGAAATCAGGCTGCCTCTCAATTTCCAGCGCGCCGACGAAATTCCCGACTACGCGGAATTTTACCGTAACGTCGTTGGGGCTCTTCATAACTCGGTCGAAAAGGCTTTAACACACGCCAGGGCCGGGGACTTTATCCAAATGGAGATTCGTGGGGACTCAGTCTACAACGAGGCCGCTTTGATCAGCTCATATAACGACGCTGGCGATGTGACGGGCTTCCAAAATCTGTTAGAACGATTGATACAATCAAATTCCAACGTTTTAGCCGACGAGTCTCTGGAATTAGTGGTTCAAGTCATCCGCAACCAGAACGGCGCGGGGAAGCGCAGAATAGATGACCTCCTCCATCACGAGGTTCTGAGGAAAAAATCCAAATGCCTTAATATCGTGTATAATCCTGACAACAGTTTATGTTTCGCGATAAACCTCGTTCAGTTATTGAATCCTCATCTGAGTACGCACGAGGCGGAGCAGCGCGGACTGGCGTTACAAAATAGCGTCGGATTAACGGAAGCTACGCCGGTATCTTTAGAGCAGGTGGGAAAATTTGAAAACGCTCTGGGTTGTAAAATTGTGGTGTTTTTCAGAGCCGAAGGGGAGAGAAAGCTGACAAAATTCCAGACAGGAATACCGGCGCAGCAGAAAACTCTTTTCGTTTTTCTGTTTAATAATCATTTTACGGAATCATCGATTTAAAGAGATTTTTGGGAGTGAAATATGTATGTAAGTTTTGCTTTGAGGGGTACAATAACCACGCCTCCCATAATTGTCCGTCATATTGTAAAATTTGTGAATCCACGCAGTGTTATGAGAAAAATAACCCTGTATTCTGCAGCGAATGTAACAAGGAGTGTCGCTCTCCCACCTGTTACAGCCTGCATAAACAGCCGAAGTATCGTCCTTCCGCCGGTAAGTTCGTTAATGTGTGTGATAACAGAAAAAAATGCTCTCGATGTAAACGTGAGTATTACATAGCGTTTTCTAAAAACAGCGCTCCGCACGTGTGTAAGCAGAAGAGGTGTCATATATGCGGCGAGGCTCTCCAGGAGCCGAGCGAGGGTCACCTCTGCTATATGACCCCGCTCAAAGCTGAAGAGACGCATTCAGAGAAATATGTTTTTTATGATTTTGAAACGTATGTCGATAATAACGGGGAACACGTACCGTTTTACGTCAGCGCTGTAACAAAGACGGGTGATTTTTGGAGCGCATGGGGGACAGACTGCGTAGCCCGCTTCTTTAAACATTTTAGAACGAGAAAATTCAAAGAATACGTGTTCATCGCTCACAACTCAAAAGGTTTTGACGGCTATTTGCTTCTAAAGTATTTAGTCCAGCAGGGCGTAACCCCCGCTGTGATTATGACCGGGAGTAAACTATTACTCATGACAGACGCCGCCTTTAAACAGAAATATATAGATTCGTTATCTTTCCTTACAATGCGCTTATCTCAGATGCCTAAAGCCCTGGGGATCCGGCTGAAAGACGAAATCATCCGCAAAGGTTACTTTCCGCACCTGTTCAGTTCAGAAAAAAATCTGAACTATGTCGGTCCGTACCCGGACTCAGCGGCTTACGGGGTCGCAAATATGTCAGAGGGAGAAAGAGAGGAATTTAACGCGTGGTACGTGCGGAAAAAAAACGCAATTTTCGATTTTAAAGCCGAGGCCGTTATGTATTGTGATAACGACACAAAAATCTTGGCTGCAGCCTGCTCCAAATTTATGTCTGAATTCATCGCTGAAACACTCGTGGATCCTTTTACCTGCATTACAATCGCCTCGGCGTGTATGAAAGTCTTCCAAACTAACTTTCTTGCTCCAAAAACGCTGGCGATCCCCTCCGCCGACAATTATAGAACGAGGCATAAAAAATATTCGGACGTGGCCGTGCAATGGTTAGAATGGGTTGCTGAGACGCAAAACATTATCATCGATCATGCTCTAAACAGGGGCGAGAAAAAAATAGGAGGTTATTATGTTGATGGGTATGCTCAGATTGACGGCCGGATAAAAGTGTGGGAGTTTCTCGGATGTTTTTACCACGGGTGTGCAAGGTGTTTTACACAGCATGAAATAAACCCTCTCACAAACACCTCATTTGGAGAGCTCCACGCAGCGTGTCAGAAAAAAATAGCCTTTCTGCGGGCTATGCCGGGCGTCACCCTCAACGTAATTTGGGAGCATCAATGGCTTGAAATGAGGCTGAGGGATGAGAGCGTTCGGTGTTTCCTCGCCCGCAGGGGGTTACCGCCGCCCCTCGAACCTCGCGACGCTTTATACGGCGGTCGGACTTGCGCGGCCCGTCTGAGGTACACGGCTGAGCAAGATGAGACGGTCTATTACGTCGACGTGACCTCGCTGTATCCTTACGTTAACGTAAATTTCACATATCCCACGGGGCATCCGGAAATTATAGAGAGAAATTTCAGAGACCCCAGGACTTATTTCGGGCTCATCAAAGCCATCGTGTACCCGCCCCAGGGGCTAAAATTCCCCGTCCTCCCACACAGAACTCCTCACGGTAAACTGGTGTTTACTCTGTGTCGCACCTGCGCTGATGAAAATAATCAAGCTGCAGCGTGCACACACAGTCAGCAGCAGAGAGCTCTGTCTGGGACTTGGACGACCCCGGAATTCCACAAAGCTCTGGATACAGGCTATGCTGTAGCTAAGATTTTTGAAGTCTGGCATTTTGAGGAAAAAAGTGATAAAATCTTTGAGGGGTACATAAACACCTTCTTAAAACACAAGCAGGAAGCCTCTGGTTTCCCTCTCGAATTTGATAAAGACTCCGAGAGCAGAGAAAAATACATCACGGACTACTGGCTGAATCAGAAGATTCGTTTAGACCCAGAAAAAATCAGTCACAATCCGGCAAAACGTCAGATGGCTAAGATCTGCCTCAACTCCTTCTGGGGGAAATTCGCCCAGAGGGCAAATCTGACGCAGACCGCGCTCGTTAAAAATGCTGACGATCTGTTCAGGTATCTGTTTTCTGAAGAGTACGAGGTCACATATCTAACATTCCTCAGCAGTCAGGCGGCTATGGTTCAATGGAGGTACGGCCCGCGGCACGTCAGCCGACCGGGTAAAACCGTCAATATTTTCATCGCGGCGTTTACAACGGCGTACGCGCGTTTGACCTTGTACGGTTTTATGGAGGCTGTGGCAAATCCTGACAGGATTCTGTATTATGATACCGATAGCCTGATTTACGTTTGTAGGCGGGGTGAAACCCCGCTGCCTACCGGTAATTAAAAATAAACTTTGACGCTGTCAAAGTTTATTTTCTGACAGCTTTCGTGGGTTTGAGTGATCCCCTTCACACGCATGACCGTTTTACCTCGTGCGGTTTTATATGCGTAACTTTTAGGTCCCGCCGCTGCAAACTCTGTGATGACGTCGCCGTTCAACTCGTCGGTGAGCTGCCCCAGATAATTACCGGTAGGCAGCGGGGTTTCACCCCGCCTACAAACGTAAATCAGGCTATCGGTATCATAATACAGAATCCTGTCAGGATTTGCCACAGCCTCCATAAAACCGTACAAGGTCAAACGCGCGTACGCCGTTGTAAACGCCGCGATGAAAATATTGACGGTTTTACCCGGTCGGCTGACGTGCCGCGGGCCGTACCTCCATTGAACCATAGCCGCCTGACTGCTGAGGAATGTTAGATATGTGACCTCGTACTCTTCAGAAAACAGATACCTGAACAGATCGTCAGCATTTTTAACGAGCGCGGTCTGCGTCAGATTTGCCCTCTGGGCGAATTTCCCCCAGAAGGAGTTGAGGCAGATCTTAGCCATCTGACGTTTTGCCGGATTGTGACTGATTTTTTCTGGGTCTAAACGAATCTTCTGATTCAGCCAGTAGTCCGTGATGTATTTTTCTCTGCTCTCGGAGTCTTTATCAAATTCGAGAGGGAAACCAGAGGCTTCCTGCTTGTGTTTTAAGAAGGTGTTTATGTACCCCTCAAAGATTTTATCACTTTTTTCCTCAAAATGCCAGACTTCAAAAATCTTAGCTACAGCATAGCCTGTATCCAGAGCTTTGTGGAATTCCGGGGTCGTCCAAGTCCCAGACAGAGCTCTCTGCTGCTGACTGTGTGTGCACGCTGCAGCTTGATTATTTTCATCAGCGCAGGTGCGACACAGAGTAAACACCAGTTTACCGTGAGGAGTTCTGTGTGGGAGGACGGGGAATTTTAGCCCCTGGGGCGGGTACACGATGGCTTTGATGAGCCCGAAATAAGTCCTGGGGTCTCTGAAATTTCTCTCTATAATTTCCGGATGCCCCGTGGGATATGTGAAATTTACGTTAACGTAAGGATACAGCGAGGTCACGTCGACGTAATAGACCGTCTCATCTTGCTCAGCCGTGTACCTCAGACGGGCCGCGCAAGTCCGACCGCCGTATAAAGCGTCGCGAGGTTCGAGGGGCGGCGGTAACCCCCTGCGGGCGAGGAAACACCGAACGCTCTCATCCCTCAGCCTCATTTCAAGCCATTGATGCTCCCAAATTACGTTGAGGGTGACGCCCGGCATAGCCCGCAGAAAGGCTATTTTTTTCTGACACGCTGCGTGGAGCTCTCCAAATGAGGTGTTTGTGAGAGGGTTTATTTCATGCTGTGTAAAACACCTTGCACACCCGTGGTAAAAACATCCGAGAAACTCCCACACTTTTATCCGGCCGTCAATCTGAGCATACCCATCAACATAATAACCTCCTATTTTTTTCTCGCCCCTGTTTAGAGCATGATCGATGATAATGTTTTGCGTCTCAGCAACCCATTCTAACCATTGCACGGCCACGTCCGAATATTTTTTATGCCTCGTTCTATAATTGTCGGCGGAGGGGATCGCCAGCGTTTTTGGAGCAAGAAAGTTAGTTTGGAAGACTTTCATACACGCCGAGGCGATTGTAATGCAGGTAAAAGGATCCACGAGTGTTTCAGCGATGAATTCAGACATAAATTTGGAGCAGGCTGCAGCCAAGATTTTTGTGTCGTTATCACAATACATAACGGCCTCGGCTTTAAAATCGAAAATTGCGTTTTTTTTCCGCACGTACCACGCGTTAAATTCCTCTCTTTCTCCCTCTGACATATTTGCGACCCCGTAAGCCGCTGAGTCAGGGTACGGACCGACATAGTTCAGATTTTTTTCTGAACTGAACAGGTGCGGAAAGTAACCTTTGCGGATGATTTCGTCTTTCAGCCGGATCCCCAGGGCTTTAGGCATCTGAGATAAGCGCATTGTAAGGAAAGATAACGAATCTATATATTTCTGTTTAAAGGCGGCGTCTGTCATGAGTAATAGTTTACTCCCGGTCATAATCACAGCGGGGGTTACGCCCTGCTGGACTAAATACTTTAGAAGCAAATAGCCGTCAAAACCTTTTGAGTTGTGAGCGATGAACACGTATTCTTTGAATTTTCTCGTTCTAAAATGTTTAAAGAAGCGGGCTACGCAGTCTGTCCCCCATGCGCTCCAAAAATCACCCGTCTTTGTTACAGCGCTGACGTAAAACGGTACGTGTTCCCCGTTATTATCGACATACGTTTCAAAATCATAAAAAACATATTTCTCTGAATGCGTCTCTTCAGCTTTGAGCGGGGTCATATAGCAGAGGTGACCCTCGCTCGGCTCCTGGAGAGCCTCGCCGCATATATGACACCTCTTCTGCTTACACACGTGCGGAGCGCTGTTTTTAGAAAACGCTATGTAATACTCACGTTTACATCGAGAGCATTTTTTTCTGTTATCACACACATTAACGAACTTACCGGCGGAAGGACGATACTTCGGCTGTTTATGCAGGCTGTAACAGGTGGGAGAGCGACACTCCTTGTTACATTCGCTGCAGAATACAGGGTTATTTTTCTCATAACACTGCGTGGATTCACAAATTTTACAATATGACGGACAATTATGGGAGGCGTGGTTATTGTACCCCTCAAAGCAAAACTTACATACATATTTCACTCCCAAAAATCTCTTTAAATCGATGATTCCGTAAAAATGATTATTAAACAGAAAAACGAAAAGAGTTTTCTGCTGCGCCGGTATTCCTGTCTGGAATTTTGTCAGCTTTCTCTCCCCTTCGGCTCTGAAAAACACCACAATTTTACAACCCAGAGCGTTTTCAAATTTTCCCACCTGCTCTAAAGATACCGGCGTAGCTTCCGTTAATCCGACGCTATTTTGTAACGCCAGTCCGCGCTGCTCCGCCTCGTGCGTACTCAGATGAGGATTCAATAACTGAACGAGGTTTATCGCGAAACATAAACTGTTGTCAGGATTATACACGATATTAAGGCATTTGGATTTTTTCCTCAGAACCTCGTGATGGAGGAGGTCATCTATTCTGCGCTTCCCCGCGCCGTTCTGGTTGCGGATGACTTGAACCACTAATTCCAGAGACTCGTCGGCTAAAACGTTGGAATTTGATTGTATCAATCGTTCTAACAGATTTTGGAAGCCCGTCACATCGCCAGCGTCGTTATATGAGCTGATCAAAGCGGCCTCGTTGTAGACTGAGTCCCCACGAATCTCCATTTGGATAAAGTCCCCGGCCCTGGCGTGTGTTAAAGCCTTTTCGACCGAGTTATGAAGAGCCCCAACGACGTTACGGTAAAATTCCGCGTAGTCGGGAATTTCGTCGGCGCGCTGGAAATTGAGAGGCAGCCTGATTTCGATATTGTTAAAAGCAGGTCTCCTGATGACGTTAGCAGCCCCACCACCCGTCATGGGAGAGTGTCGGCTGGGTCCCGGTCGTGCATCATCTCCGTCTTCCATCAAAACAGAGATCGCCGCGTTTATCGGGGTTAAACGAGCTCTGTTTAAAATCTCTTCTCCGCGCGCATTGCGCGGGGAGGGACTTCTTAAAGGTGAAAAAGCGCGAGCGTCGTTAGGCGTTTGATTTAATTCATCCACCGCGGATTGGACGTGAGGATTAACTTCACACGCGAGGAGGTTTACGGCGTTATTTAACGGAGTCAGACGTACCTGGTTCAACGCCGCGGGACCGGACTCGTCTGGAGGTGAGGTGTGCGGGGGGTCAGGGGGCTCTTCAGTATCAGACTGGACCGTCGAATTTATAGCGTTAATCGCAGAAATGATGTAGGGGTTAATTTCTTCCGATTCTCGTTCAGCCGCTAAATTGTTAAGAGCCTCATTTAACGGTGTTAAACGAACACGGCTTAAAAGTCTCTCTCCGGACTCGATGTTATTTTGAGGCGGCGAATTTAACGCCTCGGGTAATGGACCATCTGCTCCAGGAGCGCTCCCCGCTGAGTCGATTATTGAAGCGTTTAAATCCAATACACGTCCGAAGTTATTTTCCCGATGTGAATTCTCTCCTTCCATCTTTTAAAATCTGTAGCAGGAAGAATCTACCTCAAGAAATTCAGTTAATATACCTCTTCAAAATGAATTCTCCCGTTCCATCGGAATAAGAGAAAAAATAAAAAAATAAAAACAGACTACACATTTTCAAGAAAGTTGCGTGATGAGGTTAATCCCAGCTCAGAATATCTTCGAGCCTTGCGTCTCTGTGGAAAATAGACGGTCTCCCTCCACCGCGTGCTGAAAAAAGAGAAAATCGTTAGTTATTAAATATTTAAAATAAATAAATACATAAACTCCGACTCCTTACCGTGTACATCCGCGGATCGTTTTACGGGTCTCTCCCACTGACCCGCTTCTCCATGGGCTGTGACAGAAAAAATCGGGTTATTCCAGAGTTTTAATCGTGATTTAATCTCGATCGCTGTACTTACATCTGCGTGGTGAAGTCGGGGCTTCCAGCCTTCGAACTTCTTCAGGGGGCTCTGACTTGATTTCTAGAATTAACATAAATAAATGAATACAAAGCATCACCCTCGCAAGCGGATATTCTGTACTATTTCAAATATATTACCGAGGACGGGTCCGAACGCGCTCTGGACCGTCTGCGTGGTTTTGTCTAAAAAAAAATAAAAAAAAACAGTTTCAGATGGCGTGCATCATTTAAAAACACTCATTTCTATCAAAACAGATTACTTAAATCACTTACCCTGAAAGCTGATGCGGTTTTCGCACTCTGCTCGAAGACAAGAAAACTTAATTAAACAACATGGTTTTCCAGGATTTTTTCCGCAAATTTATTCTATTTTATACCCATAGCTGGGGGTCCAGGCATCTTCACTCTTCACCGGTCGTAGTGGAAATGCTCGCTGACTCGTTCCCAGGGACGTAAGTGATAAGGAGCATTGCTTATTGTTCGGGCTCGGGGCAGCATCTCCGCTCAGCGGGTGTCCCGCGCCCCATGATCGATCGGCTAATATCTTAAAAGAAAACATCATCTGGCGTGAGTGATAAGGAGCATTGTTTATTGTTCTTCGGGTTCATCACCTCGGGGCAGCATCTCCGCTCAGCGGGTGTCCCGCCACACACACACACACACACACACACACACACACACACACACACGCACACACACACACACACACACACGCACACACACACGCACTCACACAGACACAGCGTCTGCAACAGGTTTTACAGCCGTGGGGTCATGTTTCCGCGAGCGGCTCTATGCGTGGGTATTTGACCGTCTTGCTGCAAAGACTTACAGCCGAGAGAGACGGGTATTTGTTCCCCTTCTTTAATTTACGAATTAAAAAACAGAAAAGGAAACGTAATAATTTAAGAATTAAAGATATTAAAGGGTCATTAAATAATAGACAGTGATTTATGTTTAATTATTTCAGAATTAGTTAATTCTTTAATACATTAAAAAGATCTAGGTATTTTTAATCGTTCTTTAATTCATGAAATAAAATGACATTAAAATATTAGACCCTGGGTGGGAGGGGAGGTATGGCTTGGAGGCGGTGCTTGGCCGGGGTTAGGGGAGGAGCTTGGGGGTGGGGCTAGGGGAGGAGCCAGGGGCGGAACTAGGGGAGGAGCTGGGGGCGGGGCTTAGGGGCGGGGCATACTGACGTCATCGACTCTGATTGGATGTGACGTCATAAGGGGCGGGGGCTCGGAGGCGGGATCAGGGGCGGGGCTTAGGGGCGGGGCATAATGACGTCATCGATTATGATTGGCTGTGACGTCATAAGGGGCGGGGCTTGGAGGCGGGACTAGGGGAGGGGCTTAGGGGCGGGACATAGTGACGTCATCGATTCTGATTGGCTATGACGTCATAGAGGGGGCGGGGCTTAGTGACGTGGCCGATTTTGATTGGCAGCTGTCACTTTTTTGACGAAAGGTGGGTCAGTTTTCTCTCTACCAGACCCCAGCAGGCCCACAGGGTGGAGATGAAAATTCCATGTTGCCTTTTCAGACTGAGCCCAGCCAGGCTCCATGGCAAACCCGACCACCAGGCACTTGCTGACGGGCCCTGGCTCCAGACAAGGGCTCTGGGCTTCCTCTGGGCTGAGCCACATTCCCTCTGCCTTGTTTGTCCATAGAGCCTTTGTGAACCATTCTTAGTCTGGCCGCCTGTGACCAATTTACCATGGGAGACCCATGGAATGGAATAGCTCAAGAATATTGTGTTCTTTCATAAGAGGCCATTAATTGATTGTAAATAATCTTCTGGAGGATTTTTGAAAGAAAAGACAGATTGGAGATAGGCCTGAAATTGACAAGAACATCTCTAAAATCATCTTACAATACGAAATCCGATTTTGTCTAGCTACACTCTCCTTTGACACTTACCTTAAAGTTTCCATTTACTTGTTGGTTGTATTTCCTACATAGAATGTTGTCCACCTGTGTGCACCTCCCCCCACTCTGATACGTCACGCTGTGCTCCTCCCCCTACTTAAAATATCTATTCATGACATTTCCATCCTTTTTTGCAAAGTCCACCACCATCTGCCCTTCTGCATTCCTCTCCTTGATACCATATCCACCTGTCTCCTCATCACCTCTGCTCCCTTCACCAACAGACCCATTGAAATCCACTCCAATCACCACTCTTTGATCCTTGGGTACATGCTCTACCACTTCATCTCCTCACTCCAGAAATCTTTCTCCTTCATTTCACAACTCAATTGTGGAGCAGTCACTGATGACATTCATCATCACCCCTTCAATTTCAACCTTCACACTCATCACCTGCCACATACTCAACCTCCAGCCTTTATATACTGTACTCTTCCTTCAATAATTACCCAAACACCAACAAACCTCCAATGATCCTGATTTACTTCCATTAGACTTAGTCTCTTGTACACACAATATGTCTATCTATCTCCTCTCCATCATATCAGTCAACAATAGTACCGGCGGTGGTTGTTGTTAACATGAGCCTTAACCAATCTAGTATGGAAATTTGATTTGTGATCTGTATGTTTGGTTGGGCAAATTTTACACCGGCTGCCCTTCCTGATGCAACCATACTCATTTGTCTGGGGTTGGGACCAACACTCTGAATACAACGGCCTGTGCATCCAGTATGGATGAAATTGGACAAAAATTATGGTGTGTGCTCTTCCTGTTTCTACCCTCCTCATTTATCCAGGCTTGGGACCACAACTCAGAATGCACTGGGTGCACACACCATGTGGCTGAATTCTGTTCTATTCTATTCAGTCTCGTCTAGTCGAGTTTTGGCTATTCTATTAATTACAATGATACAATCCCAATATTTGTTTAAATTATTCATAAACACGTTATAAAATTTGCACTGTATAATGTTCCCTTTTTTTTCTTATTTAACAGGTACGATGCCGTCATTGTGGGTGTGGTTCGCTTGTTGTCTGTTGCCCTGGCAGCCTGTTTGATGGACAAGGCAGGTCGCAAAGCCCTGCTGTACACGTCGAGCATGCTGATGTTCGTGTCCATGCTGACTCTGACAATGATCTCTCACACCACCCCCTCCCCACCCCCTGCCCCTCCAAATGCCAGTGCATTCGGTTTGGATAACAGCCTCCCCAACGGACTGGCAAGCACAATGTCTAATGACCACCAAGGCACAGGAAGCATCATCCCTCTCATCAGCACCATGGTCTTTATATTTGGTGAGTGCTGAGTTTTCCATGGCACTTTCAGATTTTGTTTGTTTGTTTGTGGATTATGTGATCAGAGAAGAAAATAAAACCTGTAGCCATTCAAATAATATGTAATCAGAAGTGAAGGTAAGGGTTCATCATGCCTTGAAACATGTCACCAGCATTGTCTATGTTGTTGCTTGTCTCCTAGGTTACGCCATGGGCTGGGGACCAATTACATGGTTGCTTATGTCAGAGGTGTTGCCGCTGGTTGCTAGGGGTGTGGCTTCAGGTCTGTGCGTGACTGTCAGCTGGTTGACGGCCTTCATGCTCTCACACGCCTTCACATACCTGGTGGACAGATACGGCCTGTACGCGCCTTACCTGTGTTTCACGGTGGTGTGCGTGCTCTGCCTGCTGTTCACCGCCGTCTGCATCCCAGAGACACGCAAGCGCTCACTAGAGGAGATTGAAAACTACTTCAGAACGGGACGCAGCTTCACCATCAGCGGCAGTTTCCGCCAAGCTCGGCGTTAGCTGTCAGAAAATACAGAACGTGGATCTTTTCCCTTTAAACACAGAATGGCACTCACTGGAGTGCATTCTTTGACCAGGACCCACAGTGCCACATTTCATCATTTAAATACATTATTTTAATTTTTTCAAAACTACCCTAGGATTTTTATTATTATTTATGTTAAAGATTCAAACTTTGTTTTAATCATTGGTTTATAAACCACTTTCATAACAATCAACTAATTACCAGATTCAGGTGGAAAACATATTTCTCTGAGTTAAAGTGGAAATACTAATACAAACTCTGTTCAGATTGTAATCCAGATTCATCATGAAATAGCTGCAAACCGTCACGTTGCCATAATCTGATCACAAAACCTACTTGAACATCATGAGTTAATCTCCACAGCCACGTGCCTCCAGAACGGGCCTGATGACTGGTAGAACTAGCTGAAACAGATCTGAATCTCTATGAAGATGACCTGAAAACACAACACCGGCAGCAGAGTGATTTAAAAAAAAAGAACAGGATAAGAAGCTCTTGTTTGTCAGTGTTTCCTGCAATTTACACTTCAAACTCTGTCTTGCCTCAGAAATCATGTTTTCTTTAGTCATTGCAAAGATGCATCTTTACCTTCAGATCTGATTGCATCTGATCGAGTCCATTTGCATCTGATCTACCAAAGTCCAGTGGTCCCAAAAGGTTCCCAGGCCGGTTCTTGTGAACCTGGGAGACTGTTTACTGCAGACTTCATCACCGAATGTTATAAAAACACGGGGTCCCATCTGTCAAATCAAGTGTCCAGTCAAATTCAGATTATTTTAGTTGTTCCCATTTTGCTTGAGGTTACCTCGGTGGATCTGGCATGGTTCTGTATGTTGATTTGGCACAGGTTTTACACCAGATGCCCTTCCAAGGGCACAGGTGGGCTTTGAACCCCAGGTCTTCTTTCTGGTAGGCAGGAACACGTACGTCCTGATTTTGGCACTGTCTGGGAGATGAAGTAATACCATGGACGCAGCAACGCACAACCCCAAATCCCCAAACATGACCAGACAAATGAAAATAACACTGACACTATAAAACTATTAAAAAAAAAAACATTTTAAATAATATGTGAAATGTCATGTGAGAATGCCCAATTTTCCAAGTAATTTTCTATTTAGTAAACACAGATGACACTGGCTCATGGGTTGCATAGAATGGGTTGTACCTGAGGTATATCGAAAATGCATGTGTATTATATCAAACTGATATTCCATAAGTTGAATAATTCTGCTTTTAGTATTTGGGTCAAATAGATCACTCTCTAACATCAGGGGTGGTGGTTGATATGGCATTTTGGTCACCTACCTTTAAGGACTTGAAAATGCATGACAGCCATGTCATGGTTGGTAGTTGTAGCCAGGTATGGGTCAACAATAAAAAAAATGCTCCAGTTATATTGAAATAAATGCTGTAAAGTAACACTTAAGCTAATAGGATTTATAAATGGAATACTTTTGACTGTGCTGAATACTTGGTCTGCCCTGCGATACACTGGCGTCCTTGTCCAGAGCGCACCCTGCCTTACACACTATGACTGCCGGGATAGGCTCCAGCCCCCCGGTGACCCTTGATTGGAGTAAGTAGGTATAGAAAATGAATGTATGAATGAATGAATGAATGCTTGGTCTCCAAAGTAATGGTCAAACAAGGTTGACGTCCATTGGTTTTTATAACATATGATATGACGTATGTTATCCCGTAACTTCACACCTAAGCATAATGGTGCAAATGATTCCTGTTTAGAATAATGTGATTGGGATATAATTATATTGTGAATTAACAGGCACAATCCAAACACCTGCAGTAAAGAATATTGCGAGTATCAGTGGCCAACATGCAATGATATGCACTCTAATTAGTGCTGCTCTGTAGTCGTAAAAATTAAAACAGTCAAATCACAGGGCACATATTTCATGGACTAACAACCCAAACTGACTATACTGCATCCTATGGTACATTCGAGGGTGAAACATGTACAAATGTGCAGTAAATCAAATGCAGATATGTAAGCTTGTAACTTTGTTAAAATATGTGAACAAACCAGTTCCCAGCTGTCCGTAAAAACAGGTTCATCATCATCTTCAAAAAAAAAAAGAAAAAAGAAAAGAGGCTGGAAGATGTGTTTGCTGGATGTAGCGGCTCAGCAGGACGGGCCACATGCCTCTGCGTGTTCTTGGTGTCGTACTTTTGACTTGCGGCGTCATCGAGTCTCTCTGACGCACACTGTTCTCACACTTTTTTTCTCTTTATGACATAGATGTCTTAAACTGAAGCTTAAATTTCCAATGAAATTTACCCATAATGTCACATCAATGTTTGGAGTCTTGTAAGATTGATTTAAAAAATAAAATAAATAAAAAGCACGTGATGACATCTGATGTATCCTGCTAATACCTAAACTATGCTGTCACCCCAAGGCGTCGACTGAACAGTGCTTTCGGCCTTTTGTCTCAGATGGAGACACCCAGGGAGCATTGATTTCTGTGAGCACTGAAGTATAAAATTACTTTTGGCTCAAGATCGTTTTAATGATATTACATCGCTGTATCAACTGTTTATCATATAAAGAGAAGGAAGTCCCTGCACGTCTCTACAGACATGCAGCCCTTCCCAGAACAACAACAAAATGTCTTGCCAGTCTTGTTGTGTACAAAGACACCTCGGGATGAGCGCAAACTAACAAAGGCATTAAAAACAAAATTTCCTTTGCAAAAGTTACAAATACTTACACTCACAGAAATATTTAACCCTAACTTTTAAGATTTATGTAATTTTATTACGTGACAAATTCCCATTTACTTTTTTTTAGATAATTTCAATATAAACCTACCAAATAAACCTTACATGATGCATATTCATTACTGTAATAACTCCTATTTATTTCAAATGCATAATCCTCAGCTTTATGTATTTAGTATTAATAAAATATAATTATGCTAAATCAATAATAATGACAGTATTTATTTAAAATACATAAAGTATATTGTTTGAATTGCATAATAATTATGTTACCTATTCAAGATAAATGGCATACAGTACACAGTAATGAACATGCATCATGTAAGGTTTATTTGGTAGGTTTGTATTAAAATTATCTAAAAAGTAAATGGGAATTTTCATGTAATAAAATTACATAAATCATAAAAGTTAGGGTTAAATATTTCTGTGAGTGTAGCTGCTCAAGCTTATGGCACAGAACAATTATATTATTCAAATAATATTTTTTGTTTACTGCTGAAAAACTAAAATTCTAATTGTACATCTTCTCTGGTTCACTCATTAAATAATTCATGAATATTCCTCAATTCCAGAGGAATATTATCCCAGTTGAGTCCTTGTCATCTTCATAGTGTAAACATAGTTTAACCATACTGAATATCCTGATTTTTTTTTTTTATGTTTTTTTTTCTTTATGGTCCTTTTAACTGACATATATTTTAAGCTTCTTGCTTTGATCAGATTTCTTTGTATCTAATTATAACTTTGTTTTAAAAATACCATTTTCAAATAAAAATAAAGATATTGCAATCAGTTATTATAGAACAAGGCTATTTTACTTTTTTCAGAGATGGCATCTATTCCAGCATTCATAGTTCACGACCCTTTACTGCGAGTATTTTCTACTCAGTCACCACTAGTACCTCCTCAAGAATATGTGACTCATGATAATGTATGGCTCAGTGTAGAGGTTTTGACAATACAGTTATGTTTAGACTATCCGCATGCTGGACCGAAGACTTTGAATTTGTAGTGGATACTATTATTGTGTCTGTCTGGGGGCATATCCATTATGTCCAGACCTACCTCCAGTCTCATAAACTCACCAAGCACATTAGTTGTGGCTATATTAACATGAGATTACTGTCCACCAAGTCACTGCTGATAAATGAGCTGGGGATTGAAAAGAATTTTTGATAAGATGGGTTCATGTGAAACATGGCTGAAGCCAAAGGTGCACTTGCCATTAAACAAGGCTTCTCCTTAAGGTTTTAGATAGATAGATAGATAGATAGATAGATAGATAGATAGATAGATAGATAGATAGATAGATAGATAGATAGATAGATAGATAGATAGATAGATAGATAGATAGATAGATAGATAGATAGCTTTTATTATCATTGTCATTACAACAACAAGATTTCCGCACTTACATTCCACATACAACCGCAATTGATCTACAATTATTACTTGTTTACCGTAATAATGGCACACATCAGAATTAGGACAACACATATACAAGATCTGTCAATAAAGTAACGGTCCTTTTTATTTTTTTCAAAAACTATATGGATTTGAATCATGTGCGATTACATCAGCCAACCTTGAACCCTCATGCGCATGCATGAGTTTTTCCACGCCTGTCGGTTGCGTCATTCGCCTGTGGGCAGGCTTTGAGTGAGGAGTGGTCCAGCCCTCTCATCTTTTTTTTCATTGTTCAGGAATGGCTCAGCGACTGGCGCTTTGCTTTATCAAAATTTTTTCAGAAACTGTGAGGCACATCGAAGTGGACACCATTCGAGAAATTCAGACGGTTTTCTGTGAAAATTTTAACGGCTGATGAGAGATTATGGAGTGTTACTGTCGCTTTAAGGACTCCCCACGGAGCCGCAGGGCGCGCCGCGCTCCGAGCCGCCGTCGCCAGCCTGTTTCAAGCTGAAAACTTCCACAATTTAAGCCTCTGTTGACCCAGGACGTCGTGAGAGAACAGAAGTTTCAGAAGAGGTCGGGATCAGCAGTTTATCCGGACATTCAACTGTTAAAGGAGATTTTGTAATGAAAGACGTGCGGACAGATTCGCACGTCGGCGTGCAGCCGCTCATGGCCCGGCGCCACAGTAAACACCTCCGTTGGAAGCCTTACAGAACAAGTTGGAACATGCCCAGCTGTTAAACAATTTCTCGGATACTCACTCGACTAAAAGCCATCGAAATCCGCCTAAATCTTAGGAATGGTTATCAACACGGAGGTGTTTTCCCTGTGGCGCCGCGCTGCGCCGGCTGGGTGCTGATGCGCGAATCAAGGTTGGCTGATGTAATCGCACATGATTCAAATCCATATCATTTTTGAAAAAAATAAAAAGGACCATTACTTTATTGACAGACCTCGTACATTTGACATTTTCTGTGTAGGCTCTCAGTTGTCCAGGTGGTTTCCATAGTAGAGAAGCTTGAATCTTCGCGTCAAGCAACCCAGTCCAGTCGAAGATTCAAGCTTCTCTACTCTTGCGTCAAGCAACCCAGTCCAGTCGAAGATTCAAGCTTCTCTACTCTCGCGTCAAGCAACCCAGTCCAGTCGAAGATTCAAGCTTCTCTACATTTGACATTGATATGTGCACTAAACTTGACACAGTCCGTTTCTCAATTGAGGCAATGTGAGTGTGTTTGTAGCCGCTGCAACTGTCAAGTCACGCTGCCTGACCAGCTTGGGAAGACGGAGGCCTGCCACAGGGAGGGAGGGGCAGGACAAGAGGTAAGAGGAGAAAACTGGAGCATGCTTCGGTCCATGTGTAAGTCTGTCAGTTTATTGTCCTTGTAGGTTGAGTTAAGAATGGAGCCGAATAATCTCACCACAGCCTGGATAAATTCCTCTGGAGGTAAACAGTGGGCAATTGACCTTGATGCTAGATAGCCTGTAGTGTTGCAGCCGAGCAGTGAAAAATACTTTTTACAGTTTCACTCGCACAGCCAAATCCCAATTATGAATTAAGAATATTCACCGGCCTCCGAAACCTACAGCTTTTTTGCTGTGAATATTGAATATTGTGTTGTGTGTTGGGGGGTTTGGCTGGATGTTTTTGTGTTGTTTTCTTTTCTTTGCTCTCCAGGTAGTATGCAAACTGGTTTTTGTCTGTGGAGATGGTGCTGGCAGAAGAGTCCTTCACCCTCATCAGCATTATTAGCTGCACCTGTGGAGGATGTTCACGTGCAGGCCTACTGACTCGCAGCACCTGTGGATGATGCTCACGTGTAAACTTAAAGACTTTCAGCTGAAGCAGATAATGAGATGGCGTTCTGCATTTAAGCCATGAGTGGTTCAAGCAGAATTGCCGGGAACTCGACCTTGTGACGTTCGTTTGTGAGACGCTGAGGACCACGCCAGGGTTTGACACATCGTGCCTGTGAAGGAGGACGGGTGAGGGACACATGCTGTCAGCACACATCAGAGGTGATTATTGTCTGAATGATCGTTAATAGTAATTTGGCATTTTGTTACGCAGTATATTTGAACATTGATGAGAATTGTGCAGTTGGCTTCTCACTGCCGTGGCGTACGGACTGATGATCCTCCACCTGTTGTGAGAAGCTGCTCATTTACATAAAGCTTAAATTCAGACCTGAATGTGTTGCTGATAGTGTGTGCCTCTGAAAGATATTTGCTGTAGCTCTGTTGACTTACCTCACCTTTTCCATCCTTCACAGAGTCAGTTTGTCGTGTCCACCTGGGGGGTGTTTGGCGGTGAATCTGAGTCCAGAAGCGCCGAGGCTTCGATCCTTTTCGGCGCTGGAGAGCGTGCCGTCCTTCACTCCGCCAGACAAACCAAATATTTATGTTGTACACTAATTATTGCACTGGAGGGGAAATAAAATCATTTTGTTTGTGGAACCGCTTTCTGGTTATTTAGCACTGGGTTCGGTCAGACGTTGGTCCGCTCCTCAACCTGCGTCTGCACATAACATATTGAGTGACATGAATATTTTGCTAATATTCATGTCACTCAAGATCCAATGTCAGGCAGAGGAGTGGAACTGATTGGCATTCAGTATGGCATCTGAATTGAGTTTTAGATTTAGTTAATTGGAGTGTTTGGTTTAATACCCTTATAATTTAGATAAAAGAGGCAATATTCAAATTGGTGAACTTAATTTGTTCAGGCTTTTGTGTTGTACTGGCCCCCTGAGCCACATGCAAGATTCTTGGGCAAATTTACTTAATTAATTTCAGACCAAGTTCTGAACAAAGGGAATCTTAACATACATAACCCTTTTGTGGCAGTGTTGGACAAGTGAGGTTTTGTGCAGGACCCACTGAGTGGAGTGAAAACACTCTGGAGTTCATTTTCCCTCAGAATATGTTGTTGTTGTTGTTGTGCTGCTTCTCACATCTTCCTTTTCTGGTCAGTTTCTTGTTATCTTTGTCATATTCATATGCTGTCTAATTAATATTGAAGTATTTGTCATAAGTCGGTATGAGAAAACTTAATTCAATCTTATTTGAAGTTTTTCGGTCAATCTCTGGTCAGACTGGCTTTGTGGATAGTAGGGTGCCACTCAAAAATAAGGTTTCTAATTTTTATTGTCCCAGCCCTCAGATTTGTTCATAAGATGAAAAGAAAAAAGATGACAAAATTTTGATTTATTATAATACTAGAAACACTCGGAGAGCACAAATCTCCACCAAGGCCATAGAGTCACTGACATCACATGGAATACCCTTTGGCAAAGAGACTTATTCCACGTCGTTTCACACATCTACCGTCATGTTTCAGATTCAGTGGTTAACCCTCTGGGGTCCGAGGGCATTTTTTGGACAGTTCACTCACCTGGCATTGTTATTGCTGTTAACAGCTCTCCCTACATCCGACAATCAAGTTTTATGTCTCTTTTTTCAGAACAACCTGTACTTTCAAAATATATATGCTATAGTTGTGTTTTATAAGTGTAATAAAGGTTTACAATCAGAAATAAGAAAGGAAAAGTAAAGCGGTAAATAATTTTCACACACATTTATTCAAAACACACAGCAAACTATAATAAACTAGTAACACATCACTCTTAAAAATAATCTTTGGTATGTCACGTGAGGTGAATCTGCCCTATAATTGGATTTTGGAAAACCATGTGACGGTGAACCAATTCCGATTGGACACTCACATTGCTCACGTCATCGTACAGCTTCTATGAGGAGGACAAAGATGGTGGACGGTGGCTCGAAAGTCCGCAGAGTTAACTTTTCCGCAAAAAAAAGTAAGTTTCTATCTTATATCATTAAAAGGTTATTTAGAATTTAGTAAAGCTTGGTCTCAGCTGTCGTATACAGAGGGTTAAACCCATAGATCTTCAGCAAATGTATTTATAAAGAGAAACTGCATAAACTACACAAGTTTTTTTTTTATTTTCTAATAAGTTTGTTCAATGAGGAGAAACAAATGCTAAATTATTGTTGTGTTGTAACTTAATTTTTTTTTCAGCCTTTGTGACCTGTCTTCATGAAGTTAGATGTAAAAATGTTGAAATTGGCCATATTCTGGAATGATTGTTGGGAAAGTGAAAGTGACCAGGAGGTCTGCAGTCTCCTGGGCCGTTGGGAGCTTCGGGAGGGCCACGAAGTGGGCCGCCTTGGAGAACCGGTCCACTATCATCATGATGGTAGTCATTCCCTGGGACACAGGGAGACCCGTGACAAAGTCCAGGTCTATATGGGACCAGGGGCGTCGAGGCACCGGCAATGGCTGGAGGAGTCCTCTCTCTGGTTGATGTACAGCCTTGCCCCTGGCACAGGTGGTGCAGGCCCGGACATACTCCCGGACATTGGCTTCCATTGACGCCCACCAGAATCGCTGCAGGACCATTGCCACGGTTCTTCGCACCCCTGGATGGCAGGAGAGCTTGGAACCGTGACAGAAGTCCAGGACCGCAGCTCTTGCATCTGGTGGGACGTACAACCTGTTCGATGGTCCACCGCCGGGGTCCGGGTGATGCGTCAGGGCCTCCCTGACGATGTTCTCTTTGTCCCACGTAAGGGTGGCGACGATAGCAGACTCCGGGATGATGGTGTCAGGTGGATCCGACAGCTCTGTTCTGACCTCCTCTTCGTGCACCTGGGACAGTGTGTCAGACTGTTGGTTTTTGGTCCCGGGGCGGTATGTGATCCGGAAGTCAAAACATCCAAAGAACAGTGACCAACGGGCTTGCCTGGGGTTCTGACGTTTAGCGGTCTGGATGTACTCCAGGTTCCGATGGTCAGTGAAAACCGTGAATGGAACCACAGTTCCCTCTAACAAGTGTCTCCACTCCTCTAGGGCCTCTTTCACTGCCAGGAGCTCCCGATTGCCGACGTCATAATTCCCTTCTGCCAGGGTCAACCTGCGGGAAAAATAGGCACAAGGGTGGAGAACCTTATCGGACTCCCTGCTCTGGGACAGCACGGCTCCTATCCCTGAGTCAGAGGCATCCACTTCAACAACAAACTGGCAGTTAGGATCGGGCTGCACCAGAACTGGCGCAGTCGAGAACCAGCGTTTCAACTCCCTAAACGTGGCTTTGCACCGATCCGACCATGTGAAGGGGACTTTTGGGGAGGTCAGGGCTGTCAGGGGACCAACCACCTGTTGCAGAACTGTTGCAGCTTCCTACGGCTTGCCGGTTGTGGCCAATCTCTCACTGCCGCTACCTTGGCCGGATCAGGTGCGACGGAGTTGGAGGAGATGATGAACCCCAGGAAGGACAAAGAAGTACGGTGGAACTCGCACTTCTCGCCCTTCACAAACAGCTGGTTCTCCAACAACCGCTGCAGGACCTGACGTACATGCTTAACATGGGTCTCAGGATCCGGAGAGAAGATGAGGATATCGTCCAGGTATACGAAGACGAACCGATGCAGGAAGTCCCGCAAGACGTCATTTACCAATGCTTGGAACGTCGCGGGGGTGTTAGTGAGGCCGAACGGCATGACCAGGCACTCAAAGTGACCTAACGGGGTGTTAAATGCCATCTTCCATTCGTCTCCCTTCCGGATCTGAACCAGGTGATAAGCATTCCTAAGATCCAGTTTCGTAAATATTTTGGCTACATGCAGGGGCGTGAACACTGAATCCAATAGAGGCAACGGGTATCGGTTGCGAACCGTAATCTCGTTCAGCCCTCTATAATCAATGCATGGACGGAGTCCGCCGTCCTTCTTGCCCACAAAAAAGAAACCAGCACCTAACGGGGAGGAAGAGTTCCGGATTAACCCGGCAGCTAAAGAGTCCCGGATGTAGGTCTCCATTGATTCACACTCAGGGCATAAGAGATTGTACAGTCTACTGGACGGATACTCAGTGCCCGGAATCAAATCAATGGCACAATCATACGGTCGGTGCGGGGGAAGGGTGACTGCCAGATCTTTGCTGAAAACATCAGCAAGATCATGGTACTCAGCCGGTACCGCCATAAGATTGGGGGGAACACGGACCTCCTCTTTAGCAGTCGCACTGGGTGGGACCGAGGATCTTAGACACTCCCGGTGGCAGGTTTTGCTCCATTGAGCCACAACCCCAGTCGGCCAGTCAATCCGGGGATTGTGCTTACTCATCCATGGATAACCCAAAATAATTCTGGAGGTAGAAGGTGTTACAAAAAACACAATCTCCTCCCTGTGGTTTCCAGACACAACCAGTGTTAAGGGCTGTGTCTCGTGTGTTATTAATGGTAGAAGGGTGCCATCTAGTGCCCGTACCTTCAATGGTGAAGGAAGGGCCACTAGAGGGAGCCCTACTTCCTTAGCCCATCTGCTATCAAGCAGATTCCCCTCTGACCCCGTGTCGATGAGTGCTGGGGCATGAAAGGTTAAATCCCCACAGAGGATCATAACTGGGACTCGTGCAGATTTTCGTGGTTTTCCCTCGTGAGTATTATGGCTCACCCTTAGCCCAGTCTCTAAGGGCGAGCGTTGTCGTTTTGACCGCTTGGGGCAGTCTTTCTGCTTATGCTCACTCGAGCCGCAGTGAAAACATTCTCCATCTGCCAGCCTTCTTTGTCTGTCATTCAATCTCAATTCAGCCCTGCTCGTGTCCCTAACATCGTCAGCAGGGGGAGCTGTTGTCATGCGGAACGCTCTGGCTTTGGAGCGGGGGGAGGACGGCGCTGCTTCAGACCCGGAAGGGAGAGGGACGGCGTGTGCCCAGTCACGCCCCTCGTCTCGCTCCCGTCGACGTTCTTCTAATCTGTTGTCTAACCGTATAACCAGGTCGATAAGCCCATCTAAATCCCACGGCTGGTTCCTTCTCCACCAGGTGCTCCTTTAGGGCCGGAGACAGCCCCCTTATAAAGGCGACGTGGAGCGCTACCGAATTCCAGCCGGCTCTCGCTGCCGCAACGCGGAAGTCAACTGAATACTCAGCGGTGCTCTGGCGCCCCTGTCGGATTGACAGTAGCACAGTAGAAGCGGATTCGCCTCTGTACGGATGATCAAACACCTGTTGAAACTCCCGGATAAACTCAGTATACGTCGACAGGAGCCGTGAGTTCTGCTCCCAGAGCATCGTAGCCCAGGTGCGAGCCTTGCCTCGAAGCAAATTAATCACAAAAGCCACCTGGCTGTGGTCTGAGTGTTGCAAAAAAACGAGCGCGCACTGCATCAGAAAGTCCGCGCATGTTTCGACACAACCCCCGTACGGTTCCGGGGGGCTAATGTAAGCTTCAGGAGAAGGGGGAGAGACCTTTGAACTACCACTGGATCATCATTATTTAGCAACAGGCCCGCAGGAGGGGTGGCTGCAGCTGCGTCTGATGCGTGCGCCTCTACCTGAGCGGTGAGAGCCTCCATCCTGCGGGTGAGGTGAATATCCTGCTTGGTTAACAAATCCAACCGAGCCATAAAGTTGGTGAGGATGCACTGCAGCTCACCCAACTCACCTCCTGGTGGAGCCTGCGCACCTTGCATTTCCATTGGTGGTTCAAACGGTGGTAAACGCCCCTCGGAGTCCATGACGTGGCCGAGTTAGCCTGTTGGGAAAGTGAAGTACACGGACCCACGACAGGGGGCGCAAATGAACGGCCAATAGGAAGTCCGAATAAATAACAATTTATTCTGCAAATGTGCACAATAACCAAATATGCTTTTAGTCTGTCAATCAATCTACACAAAAGATGACGCATGGGCAGGCCCGAGGGTAGGAGATGCCTATCCAGAGAAGAGCCGGGACCCACGAGGTTCCACCGCCAACAGAGACCTGCAATCCACCGGAGCCGCCAAGTCCTGAGTCCCCAGGTGGCCACCGCTTCCAGCTGTCGGATCTGGTACTGCTGGCAGGAAGAACAGACAGGTTAGAGGTGGGTGTGTACACCCAGCAAACAGTCAGCTAAAATAGTACAGTTCCTTCCTGAGGGAAAAATCCACCACTCCCAGAAAACAAGAATACTGAAAACGTGCAGTACCAACAGTAACACTCTGAGATAAGGAAAGTGAGGAGTGGAAACGCCAGCTCCTCCAAACTTCCACAAACCCAGCTCCAAGCTGCAAGTATACCAGAGGTTACGACTGCAAAGGTCAGTAGCAATAAATGTGCGAATGGCACAAAGCGGCTGAGTAGGTTTACCTGACGGGTAAGCTGATAACTCGGCAGAGTTATGATGTCTCTCCCAGGCTTTTATGGATGTGATGTGATGAATGAAGATGGGTGACAGCTGTCAGCTCCGAGCACCTGGCGGACTCCTGTGGCAACTGCACCCTCTGGTGCCTGAAACCCGACAACAGGCAGGGCGCCCTCTGGTGTTGGGCCAGCAGTACCTCCTCTTTGGGCGGCCCACACAACAATGATAAAGAATCCTTTTAAAAATTCCTGGATCTGGATCGTGTTCCGGATCATTACCAAAATTTAAGGACTTTTACGTTAGGCCAAGATACACCCCTGGTAAAAATTTCATTGTCCAACCAACCAACCAACAAACAAACGAACACGACCGAAAACATAACCTCCTTGGCGGAGGTAAATATTTACTGGTAGCTCAACAATCATCAAAGTTTAGTCATTTCTGGAAAAATTTGGATATGATAAATAACAGTTGTTTTTAACATAAACATAAGAATATTGTAGAATACAGAAAATGAAGACTAGCAGCTGCTAGCAGTTACTTCAGAACTTAATAAGTGCTTTTTGAATGAAAACAGATTAACACAAAAAATTACTGAAAATGTCACAATGCACTGTCCATGAATGACTTTACTGCAGCTTTAGCAATAGCTTCATTTGTCCTCTTGTAGCTGTCCAGCTCAAGCAGTAGCTGCAGATCATTTTGTGGAGCAGATCATGCACACATGCATGTGAACCAAACCTTGAGGTAGACCTTTACCACAAATGCGCTGAAATGGCCAAGAGAGGAGAGTTCACGTGCAGTTAGTCGGAACTAGGAATGAAAGATGTATATCTGCATATGAGCTTTGCCATCATCTAGTTGGGTGGAATGCCCCAGGAGCCTAATTGTGTGCATCACCACTGCAGTCAGCTCCCAGAAACAACAGTGACAAGTGCAGGAGCTCACGGTCATCATCTCTGGGATGAAACTTAGTTGCTGAGTGTAGTGAACTACTTGTATATCACCCTTAACTGGATTGACATCTAATGCTATGAACTCTACATCTAGTCCACTTTCATAGTCAGACTGGTCAACTGAACCCCAATTATACTGCGTGATATAGGAAACACTTCAGTTCATTGAGCTACCAGTAAATATCCATATATCTGAATGAAACTTGTAACAGTTATGCTTCATGAAAGGAAAAACATTAGGAGGTAGGACCTGGAAAAGTTGTACTTTTTTTTTTTACCATAATACTGAGTGACACCCTAGTGGACAGTCTTAATGATAATCTTATTTTAGTGCTTGATCTGTTGGACTTTGTTGTATGTGTTAAGATTAGAAGACGTCATGTGTAGATTTGACATTCCAGAATCTAAGATTGTGATTGGTGCTAAATTTACAACTAGTTTTCTTGATCTGTTGCCATCTGAGTTTGTTAAATATGTGTAGTTCTTATTAGGACCATCTACGCTGAATATTACTCACCAGTGAAACTGTTCTTGCTACCTTTTAAACTCCTGTAGCAAAAATATTTTCTGAAGGAAACTACGGCAAACTACAGACCTGTTTCTAATTCATTGTTTTGTTGTGGTTGTTATAGTTTTTTAAACAGTTCTTTGAATGTGGTAATGTAATGATTTATTACTGGATATGGATGTAGATTCCATGTTGGTGTTTGTGTTATTGGATCGAAGTGTGGTGTTTGACACAACTGGTCACTGTATACTGTTGGGAGTCATTGAATATTACTTTGGCATTTTTGGCCGGGTGCTCTCGGAGTTGAGGTGTTATACTACTTGTCAGATAGGCCACTTTGTTTTCTATAATGACACTACATCTGAATTTTACACAGTAAAATAAGGAGTGCCTCAGGGTTCTGTCATAGCCCCATTACTATTCTCTTTATGTAACACCTTCTGGTCATAGACATGGGATTGAATTTGACTGTTATGATAATGGCCTGCCTCTTTATGTACATGTTGTCTCTTCTATTGAAAAACTGTAGGTTTGTTTGGCAAAATGGAAAAGTTTGACGCCTTCCAATTTTCTACTTTTGAACTCACAGAAGAATGAGAATATTGTTGTCATTCCTGCTGGACATAGACATCTTCATTATCATTTCACATTATCACTGTATGGCTATGTGATTCGAGTGTGAAAGAGATCAAAATCTTGGTGTGATCTTTGATCCAGCATTGTCTTTTGACCTACGCATCAGAGAGATATCCCAGCCTGCCCATTTTGATTTGCACAACACTGATCAATGATTAGACCAATCCTTTCAATGCTGAATGGCAAAATAGTGAGTCATGCTTTTGTGTCCTCCAGAATTGACAAGAGTAATATATTATTTCTTGGCCTCCTGCATAAAGTACATAGTGGCTTCAGATGAGTCAGAAAACTGCTGCTCATGTTTTAACTAGAACATCTGAGCACACCACACCTGTTCAGGTCTCCCTTCACTCATGACCTGTGAGTGTAACAGCAGTTTTTAAGGTTTTATAAAATACTGTGTGTGCTGTGATAGGCTGTGGTAATGGAGAATATTCTCTGTGACAGTGAAGAAGGGATGACTGATGTTCATCAGAGATTTAAACATGGAACTCGTCCATGTATACAGTGCATCCGGAAAGTATTCACAGCACTGCACTTTTTCCAAATTTTATGTTACAGCCTTATTCCAAAATGGGAAAAATTAATTTTTTTCCCCTCAAAATTCTACACACAATACCCCATAATGACAATGTGTAAAAGTTTTTTTTTTTTTTGCAAATTTATTAAAATAAAAAAACTAAGAAATCACATGTACATAAGTATTCACAGCCTTTACAATGAAGCTCAGAATTAAGCTTAGATGCATCCCGTTTCCACTGATCATCCTTGAGATGTTTCTACAGCCTAATTGGAGTCCACCTGGGGTAAATTTAGTTGATTGGATATGATTTGGAAAGGCACACACCTGTCTACATATAAGGTCCCACAGTTGACAGTGAATGTCAGAGCAGAAACCAAGCATGAAGTCAAAGGAATTGTCTATAGACCTCAGAGACAGGATTGTTTCGAGGCACAAATCTGGGGAAGGGTAAAGAAACATTTCTGCTGCTTTGAAGGTACCAATGAGCACAGTGGCCTCCATCATCAAAATGGAAGAAATTCAGATTCATCAGGACTCTTCGTAGAGCTGGCTGCCCGTCTAAACTGAGAGATCGGGGGAGAAGGATCTTAGTCATGAAGGTGACCAAGAACCCGATGGTCACTCTGTCAGAGCTCCAGCATTCATCTGTGGAGAGAGGAAAACCTTCTAGAAGGACAACCATCTTGGCAGCAATCCACCAATCAGGCCTGTATGGTAGAGTGGCCAGATGCAAGCCACTCTTTAGTAAAAGGCACATGGCAGCCCACCTGGACTTTGTCAAAAGGCATCTGAAGGACTCTCAGACCATGAGAAACAAAACTCACTGAGCCAATACCATCCTAAATGTAGAAAAAGTGAAATGCTGTGAATACTTTCTGGATGCACAGTATGTGAGACCCCATTTCTGCTATTCCCATTCCCGATTGGAACGCAAGGATCCGAAGGAAGGTGGCAGTGGATAAAGGCAATAAATAGGAAAGATAAGAGAACAGGTATAGTACATTTAAGTAGGACTAGTTTGGGGGCGCAATGCCTGAATCAGGGAGATAAACAGTTTCAGAAAACCCTCATCAACTCATATATATGCCATTTATTGACAGTAAATAGAATTCTGGTATAAGTCGGTCCTTTTGGGCATGGACGTCGGGCCTCTGAAAATGCATACCACCCTCCAAAAGCATGTTATTATATTAATATCAGTACTAATGTAAAACTAAGACTAATATAAATTAATGTTGTCTCAGAACTTGACCTTCTTGAGAAAACACACAAGGCGACACACCATGTGGGTTTTATTATGTGCTTATGTGCTCTGACCCATGATCCTTCTGTGCACCCAGAACTAGGGTCCCTTTTATTGAGAGCGTAGAGAGTAGCATCAACTGAGAACATGGTGCCATTTTGGTTCCAACTGTGCTGAACTATTGAATGAACCTTTTATATTTTCAACATTTTTTTTTTCCATTTAACCACATACAGCAACACATCCAGGTACAGGTGCTATCAAAATGAATATAAAAATAGTTAAGATATCAAATTTACATACATTTATAGTTTATGGTGATTTATTGAATTAATTTAAAGCCTGCTTTATGCTCTGCAGCTCTGTAATTCAATGACATGCATGACAGTTTTAAAGTTCTCCGTCACTGGATTATGCTTTATGGATTAATTTGACCCTCAATAAGCTTTTCTTTCTACAATCATCACCTCCAATTCAAAGGTAAGCTGTACAACTTCCTCTTTTTCCAACTCCATGTTGTAAATTTGCAGACTTTTCTGCCAAATGTATGTGATCCCGAAATGTAATAAGTGTGTGCACTGCAAAAGTTATTAAAATATGAGAGGAAAGAGTGAAAGCAGAAAAGTGACAAATCACAAACTTTTGCTGTGTGTGATTTAACAGACGGACGTCAGGCTGCGGGTCCGAGTCTCAGCACTGTGTGAAAAAAATTAACGGCTGGGCTTTTAATCAAGGAAATGACTCCGGTCCCACATGTTTGGGGTTTCTAATGGAAATACATTGCAATTATATGGGACATTCCGATGTGAGAGAAAAATCTTTTATATAAAATCCTTTATGTATAGTGTTTATTACGTAGAAAAACAATACAAAAACATTGGGATTTGGTTTTTTTTGTCCAGTCAGTTATACTCAACAAAAATATAAACGCAACACTTTTGGTTTTGCTCCCATTTTGTATGAGATGAACTCAAAGATCTAAAACTTTTTCCACATACACAATATCACCATTTCCCTCAAATATTGTTCACAAACCAGTCTAAATCTGTGATAGTGAGCACTTCTCCTTTGCTGAGATAATCCATCCCACCTCACAGGTGTGCCATACCAAGATGCTGATTAGACACCATGATTAGTGCACAGTTGTGCCTTAGACTGCCCACAATAAAAGGCCACTCTGAAAGGTGCAGTTTTGTTTTATTGGGGGGGGGATACCAGTCAGTATCTGGTGTGACCACCATTTGCCTCATGCAGTGCAACACATCTCCTTCGCATCATCCGTGAAGAGAACACCTCTCCAACGTGCCAAATGCCAGCGAATGTGAGCATTTGCCCACTCAAGTCGGTTACGACGACGAACTGGAGTCAGGTCGAGACCCCGATGAGGACGACGAGCATGCAGATGAGCTTCCTTGAGACGGTTTCTGACAGTTTGTGCAGAAATTCTTTGGTTATGCAAACCGATTGTTTCAGCAGCTGTCCGAGTGGCTGGTCTCAGACGATCTTGGAGGTGAACATGCTGGATGTGGAGGTCCTGGGCTGGTGGGTTACACGTGGTATGCGGTTGTGAGGCTGGTTGGATGTATTGCCAAATTCTCTGAAACGACTTTGGAGACGGCTTATGGTAGAGACATGAACATTCAATACACGAGCAACAGCTCTGGTTGACATTCCTGCTGTCAGCATGCCAACTGCACGCTCCCTCAAATCTTGCGACATCTGTGGCATTGTGCTGTGTGATAAAACTGCACCTTTCAGAGTGGCCTTTTATTGTGGGCAGTCTAAGGCACACCTGTGCACTAATCATGGTGTCTAATCAGCATCTTGGTATGGCACACCTGTGAGGTGGGATGGATTATCTCAGCAAAGGAGAAGTGCTCACTATCACAGATTTAGACTGGTTTGTGAACAATATTTGAGGGAAATGGTGATATTGTGTATGTGGAAAAAGTTTTAGATCTTTGAGTTCATCTCATACAAAATGGGAGCAAAACCAAAAGTGTTGCGTTTATGTATAAGATAAATACTGGCTCCTAATGATTGTTAAAATAATTAGGTACTGACCAAGCTAGCTATAGCTAGCTTAGCTGAGCAAGACATCAGTTTTGATTGTTGCAACATGACACCTGAGCTAAGCTATGGTCAGACATATTTCTGTTCAGGTCTACATACATTTTATACAACAATAATAATAATAATTTATGTATGTCTGGTGTGGGTATGTTACAGCTAGCCCAAAGAATGATAGGACCCAAAATGCAGGGAGCTGAGGTGAAAACAGAGTAACAATTTATTGAAGTACAGAATGAATGAATTTGCAGTCGATTGTGGAGGGAGGCACCGGAGCAGGGAGACCCAAGCTTGACCAGAATGCTCGGGTGACGGTGGACCAGGACCAGGCAGCCGTGGCGGAGCAGACGGGAGGCAGGTGACGTTGGAAACAAGGAGTGCCAGGAAAACGGTCAAAAACACAGATTATACTGAGACAAGGAAATATATATGAAGGAGCAGATTCCTAGGAAGGAATAACTCCAGCGGTCTCTCCCTCCTCCAGTGCTTGGCTTCTCAGTGTATACTATTTACAATATATATCAATAAATAAATAAATAGATCCTGGGCTATTGGTGAGCCACACTGGTTTTTTAGTGGGTAGCGCTTCACATACCCAAATCCCAGTCACACTGTTTTTTTCAAATCAGTCATTTAAACTCCAGGCCCTTTTAGATTCTGGTGCAGACGCCAATTTCTTGGATCCTAGCATGATCAACCAGGCCCACATTCCTGTGATTGAATTACCCTCCCCTATCCAGGTTTTGGCACTTAACGGCACTCCTCTCCCCACTATAACTCATCAGACTGGTCCTGTTTCATTGCTAGTTTCTGGTAATCTTTGCGAGTCTATTCAGTTTTTTTGTTTACACATCCAATCCACCGATTGTTTTAGGGCACCCCTGGTTAATCTTACACAATCCGGACGTTGATTGGCCGACCGGGTCCATTTCCCGGTGGAGCAAAGCATGTCACCTCCGTTGTCTCCGTTTGTCAGTTCCACCCACCCAGAATTCTAGGGAGTCTATCATTGCCCCCGTAGACATCTTTATAGATCCTAAAGAGTACCTTGACCTCCAAGAAGTCTTTAGTAAGAGCCATGCGCTATCATTGCCTCCTCATCTACCGTATGACTGCTCCATCGATTTGCTTCCAGGCGCGGAGCTTCCTTCCAGCTGCCTGTGCAATCTGTCACGCCTGGAGAGGGAGTCAATGAAGTAGTATATTCAAGACACCCTGGCAGCAGGTCTTATTTGTCCATCCTTCTCGCCCTTAGGGGCAGGCTTCTTTTTTGTGGGGAAGAAGGACGGGACCCTCCGTCCCTGCATTGATTTCCGTGGGTTAAATGCCATAACAGTTCGTAACCGGTATCCTTTGCCTCTATTAGACTCCACCTTTGACTCTCTGCAGGGAGCAGCCATCTTTTCCAAACTAGATCTTAGAAATGCTTACCAACTAGTCCTTATCAAAGAGGGAGATGAGTGGAAGACAGTGTTTAACACGGCCTTGGGGCATTTTGAATATCTTGTTATGCCCTTCGGTCTCACTAATGCTCCCGCCGTCTTTCAAGCTTTGGTTAACGATGTCCTCCGTGATTTTCTTAATCATTTTGTTTTTGTCTACTTAGACGACATTCTTATCTTTTCTAAGAACCTGCCAGAACACATTCAACAAGTCCATCTAGTGTTAAAACGTCTCCTTGAGAATAGCCTCTTCGTCAAAGCTGAGAAATGTGTCTTCCATCAGACCTCCGTGTCCTTCCTAGGGTTCATCCATCCATCCATCCATTTTCTTCCGCTTATCCTAGGTCGGGTTGCGGGGGCAGCAGCTCAAGCAAAGCCGCCCAGACCTCCCGATCTACACACACCTCCCCCAGCTCCTCCGGGGGAACCCCGAGGCGTTCCCAAGCCAGCTGAGAGACGTAGTCCCTCCAGCGTGATCTGGGTCTTCCCCGGGGCCTCCTCCCAATGGGACGTGCCCGGAACACCTCTCCAGCGAGGCGTCCAGGGGGCATCCGGAAAAGATGCCCGAGCCACCTCAGCTGGCTCCTTTCGACATGGAGGAGCAGTGGCTCGACTCCGAGCTCCTCCCGAGTGACAGAGCTCCTCACCCTATCTCTAAGGGAGCGCCCAGCCACCCTGCGGAGGAAACTCATCTCGGCCGCTTGTACTCGCGATCTTGTTCTTTCGGTCATGAGCCAAATCTCATGACCATAGGTGAGGGTCGGAACGTAGATCGATCGGTAAATCGAGAGCTTTGCCCCCCTGCTCAGCTCTCTCATCACCACGATGGTCTGATACAGCGACCGCATCACTGCAGACACTGCACCGATCCATCTATCGATCTGACGCTCCATCCGTCCCTCACTCGTGAACAAGACCCCAAGATAGTTAAGCTCCTCCACCTGAGGCAAGGTCACCCCACCAACCTGAAGAGGGCAAGGCACCTTTTTCCAGTCGAGAACCATGGCCTCGGATTTGGAGGTGCTGATCTTCATCCCGGACGCTTCACACTCGGCTGCAAACCGCCCCAGTGCACGCTGAAGGTCCTGATTTGACAATGCCAACAGGACCACATCATCAGCAAACAGCAGAGATGAGATTCTGTGGTTCCCAAACCGGACCCCCTCTACACCCTGGCTGTGCCTAGAAATTCTGTCCATAAAAAGTAAGTGCCACCCAGTCCTCTCTGCACCCAACCCCCATGGCCCCCTGTGCAGGTGGTGAACCCACAGGAGGGCGGGCCCACATCGCTCTTTCGGGCTGAGCCCGGCCGGGCCCGTGGGCTAAGGTCCGACCACCAGGCGCTCGCGCGTGAGCCCCAACCCCAGGTCTAGCTCCAGGGTGGGGCCCCGGCTCCGCCATACCGGGTGATGTCTCGGTCCTTGATTTTGTGTCAGTCATGGGAGCTTTTTAACTGCCCTTAGTCTGGCCCGTCACCTAGGGCCTGTTTGCCATGGGAGACCCTACCAGGGGCACAAAGCCCCCGACAACGTAGCTCCTAGGATCATCCGGGAACACAAACTCCCCCACCATGATAAGATGGCAGTTCGAGGGGGAGTCCTAGGGTTCATATTTGAACAAAATCAGATTAGACCAGATCCAGCCAAAGTCTCTGCCATAGTGAAGTGGCCACCTCCCAGTCGCAAACAACTTCAACAGTTCCTAGGATTTGCTAATTTTTTACCATTGTTTCATAAGTAACTTTAGTCAATTAGCTGCCCCTCTCCATAAACTCACTTCTTCCAAGTCCAGTTTTCATTGGTCCACTGAAGCTGAACGAACTTTTCAGTCCCTTAAACATAGGTTTACCACCGCTCCTGTCCTCATTAAACCTGATCCGGACCACCAGTTCATCGTGGAGGTCGACAGCTCCAACATCGGGATCGGGGCCATTCTCTCCCAGCGGGCTGAGGGTGACAATCTATTGCACCCTTGTACTTTTTTCCCCCGGCTGCTCTCTCCCACTGAGTGCAACTATGATGTTTGTGATAGGGAACTCTTGGCCGTGAAGGAGGCGCTGAAGGAGTGGAGACACTGGCTGGAAGCTACGTCAATTCCATTTGTTGTTTGGGCAATCATAAATACCTGGCTTACATTCAAAATGCTAAGACTCAATTCCAGACAGGCCAGGTGGGCTTTATTTTTTGGCCAATTTAACTTCACCCTTACCTACAGACCTGGTTCCAAGAATGGAAAACCCGATGCCTTGTCTCACCAGTTTGCTCCTGAGGAGTACTCCCCTACACCAGACTGAATCCTTCCCAGCCACATGGTTGCAGGCGAGCTCACCTGGAACATTGAGCAAGTCATCCGGGAGGCCCAGAGAACTCATCCTGACCCTGGAGGGGGACCTCCCGGCCACCTATTTGTGCCCCCCTCAGCCAGATCTGATGTCCTACAGTTTGTTCATTACTTCAAATTCTCCTGTCATCCCGGCATTCATAGAACCATACACCTTGTTCAGCAGCATTTCTGGTGGCCATCTCTCCAAGCAGACACCCGTGAGTTTGTCAACACCTGCACCATCTATGCCTGAAATAAATCATCTCACCAACAGCCATCTGGTCTTCTTTGTCCGCTTCCCACACCTGGTCAACCATGGTCCCACATCTTCCTGGATTTCGTCACCGGATTGCCTCCCTCAAGTGGAAACACAGTCATCCTCACCATCCTGGACCGGTTTTCAAAGGCAGCACACTTCCTGGCCCTGCCCAAGTTACTCTCGGTGCTGTAGACTGCAACCCTCCTGGTCCACCATGTGTTCCTGCTGCATGGCATCCCCCTGGACATTGTGTTGGACCGAGAACCCCAGTTTACTACTCAGGTCTAGAAGGCCTTCTGTGCTGCCGTAGGGGCTTCGGTCAGTCTCTCATCTGGATTCCATCCCCAGAACAATGGGCAGGCGGAGCGGGCTAACCAGGAATTGGAAACCACCCTTCGCTGTGTCACATCCTCCTACCCATCTTCATGGAGTACTCACCTGCCATGGGTGGAATAGGCACATAAATCTCAGGTGAGCTCAGCCACCGGCCTGTCGCCCTTTTGTGGGTTATCAACCGCCTCTGTTCCCTGCTCAGGAATTGAACCTCTCAGTGCCTTCAGTCCAGGCCCATCTGCGGTGTTGTCAATGAGTCTGGCGGACCACCCACTCTGCCCTTCTCCGGAAGAGGGAGAGGACTGTTCGCCATGCAGACCGGCATCGTGCCCTGGCTCCCCACTACCAGCCTGGCCAGGAAGTCTGCTTGTCCACCAAGAATGTGCCTCTTAAGGCAACCGCCAAGAAATTGGCTCCTCGCTACCTGAGTCCGTTTGTTATTGATAAGGTTGTCAACCCTGCAGCTGTTAGGCTCAAATTGCCTCGGATCCTCAGGATCTATCCTATCTTCCACGTGTCTCATCTGAAACCAGTCTGTTCCAGCACCTTGTGCCCACGTACCGTTCCCCCACCTTCCGTCCGGACTGTGGATGGCCATCCTGCCTGGACGGTGAGCCGCATCCTCAACGTTTGTCACTGGGGCCGGGGCTTCCAGTATCTGGTGGACTGGGAGGGGTATGGACCTGAGGAGTGTCCCTGGGTCTCGCAGGGCCTTATTTTGGATCCCTCCCTCATCTCTGACTTCTATCGGGCTCATCCGGGTCGCCTGGTAGGTCACCTGGGGGCTCCTGTTGAAAGGGGGGGCAGTTTTGCTGCACCTTGCTGCTGGTTCTGCCTCACTTCCCCTTCCTTACTGTGTCTGCTGGAGCCACCTATGGAACTGATTGGATCCACCTCTTCACACTCATCAACCTCCTGTACAAATACCTCTTCTCTTCATGCTCTCAGATGCCGGAAACAATTGCCTCCAGGTTTCCTCAGCTTCGTCTCTGCAGCACTTTCTGTTCCATGTTTCAACGTTGTAAACTTACTCTGTGTTTCTTGCATCCTCAGTGTTCCTGGTTCCGTCAGCTTAATTGTGCTACCTGGTCCTGTTCTGAGTTGGTTCCAGATGAACTATGTTTGGGTGTGACATTCCTGTCTCCTGTGTGCTCCAACAGTCTCTCCCTCCTCCAGTCCTTGGCTTCTCAGTTTATACTATTTACAGTATATATCAATAAATCATTATATTTTGTACTTTGTCCTGTTTTCTGCATTTTGGGTCCTAACTAACTGTCTTGTGGGTTTTTCCCTAAAACAAATGGGAATAAACCATTGAATTAGCTCCGTAAAGCAGCGCCTGGGAAAACAGGAGAGGAGGGGGAGCAGAGAAAACACCAAGGCAGGATAACAGGGTAGGTTTTAAACAAGTGTGTTTCAAATAATCAGATATCTACAACACAATTAAACTAAGCTGTCATTCTTTGCTCACCTTCATTAGCCTTTGTGTGGAATGTAAAAATGTAAAAAAAAGAAAAGGATTGGTCCATTCTCTGGAATGTTGCTAATCTGGACCATTGAAACACACACAAACATCATGTACAAAGACAACACTCCAGACCTTCACTACTTTAGGTTTCTCTGTGAACAGATTTTGTCAATTCTCTAGGTCGGCACTTACATGACTGGCCGCTCTGTGACAACATGCTCGAGCTGTAAGCTATTCTGTTGAAATCAGTTTTTTATAGTCTCTAACGTGCTTCTAACAGCCAGCTGGCAACTATCATTGCCTGGACATGTGAGATTTATACACCAAGCTGACCTAAAATGAACCATTGTACATTAAATTTACTTTATTGATGAGTCTGACCCGTTTGAAAAGTGCATGCATTTGTACTGAGTTCGGCGATGTTTTCACCAAGAAACTCCGCCCCTCGAGGTGAATTTCCAGATGACCGATCTTGAGAATGAGCTCAAAGTCAAACAATTTACAACATCCAAACTGACAGTGTATGTAATAAAATAAAAAACATGAACTCTTGCAAATTTAGAATGATACTGTAGTACACAAGAGGAGAATTTTGCTAAACATTTGAAGTCTTCCATAGGATCTGAACATCGTGAGTTTGACAGTAATTTTCTAACAGTCTAGGTTTTGTCAGACAGCAACACAAACTGGCATCACTGTTGCCTACAACTAATAAAAAAATTAAAAATCTGTTTTTTCTTTGTTGTTTCTATTATCCCACTCAAAGAGCACCTCAAACAAACATTTTTGAGTCCAGGAAATGCACCTACTTTATAATTAATCAGGCTTATCAAAATAGCTTTATCCGTACTGTCTAGCTAGAGAAATGGGTATGACTGGTACCCTAGTAGCACAGTGACTTACTGTAGTTATAATTATGGCTACGGTGATGTCAGTCTGGATTTTATTGTGCACACCTAATATCATAAATGTAAAGTCTAATTTTTAGTCAGAATGCTATCTGCGTAGCAGTACAGTGCTACCTGATAAACCCATATTATTAAAATATATTATTTGCTTGCAAATAAGCGCAGTAAGTTTCTTTTAAAGACAGCTGTATATTAACCTGTCAAGCTAGTTGGCTAGCTAAAACAAACGAGGCTAGGTATTGAAACTGGTAGGGTACATAGTTAGTAACACAGTGACGTATCATATTTGTAATTATGGTTGTTGTGATGACAGTGTGGATTTAAATGCACTCAAAAAAACCATTATGGGTGTTGTTGGTTTTTTATATAACATGAACCTAAGTCTAACAAGTAGCTTCTATGATATAAAATCAAGTTTTATGGGTGAACACATTCAAATCATGTAGTTTTAGTAATCATGCAGCAACTTAAAATTTAACTTCCTCAGTGAACATAATAAAATTATGGAAAGTATTTCCATCCAAGTAAAATGTGTTAATGTAGCCAGAAACATTCATTCATTCATTCATCTTCTACCGCTTAGTCCAGTTATGGGTCGCGGGGGCTGGAGCCTATCCCAGCAGTCATAGAGCGCAAGGCGGGGTACACCCAGGACAGGACGCCAGTCTGTCGCAGGGCCACAAACAGACAAACAAACACAGACACACCCACACACACACCTACAGACAATTTAAAGATTCCAGTCCACCTAACCCGCATGTCTTTGGATGCGGGAGGAAACCGGAGCACCCAGAGGAAACCCACGCAAACACGGGGAGAACATGCAAACTCCACACAGAAAGTCCATGGGAATTGAACCCACGACCTTCTCGCTGTGAGGCAACAGTGCTAACCACTAAGCCACCGTGCTGCCCTAGCCAGAAACAATTTTGCCTAAATGTAAATTTGTTGGGGGTCAACATGATGAATTTGCATTACTGTTACTGTTACTTAATTACCCTGATTCAGGCCAACTAGATTTGTAAGGGTAAATGTAACAAAAACGGTAATTCCCTTTGGCTGCTCGCTTGTATGCTTGGGGCCGCCGCAGCAAATCCGAGGTGGATCTGCATAAATTGTGCTGATCCAACACAGCAAAGTTAAGTTGACATGTAACTGTAGTATTTTAAAAGTAGTTATAACTACCCTAATAAATTAAGTAACTCATAATCATATCAAACAAGTTTGAATGACCCAAGGAAATTACATCAGTGTGTTACATTTACCTAAACAGGGCAGGGGTGGTGACCAAGTGGTTTGTTTACATGTTTCAGTATGGAAGGTTCCCGGTTCAAACCCCACCCCTGCCACATTTCTCCGTGTAATTTGGAGTTGCGTCAGGAAGGGTATCTGGTGTAACACCAGTGTTAATTCAACATGGAGATCCACCCCAAGCACAAACAAGGGAGCAACTGAATGGACCTATTTTATTTTTTGTTACATTTACCCTTACAAATGTAGTTGGCCTGAACCATAGAAACAGTAACAGTAATGTAAATTCATCATGTTGACCCAAAAAATTTACATTTAGGTCTACATTTACCTTTACAAATCTAGTTGGCCTGAACCATGGTAATTAAGTAACACTAAGTAAATTCATCATGTTGGCCCAGCAAATTTACAGTTAGGTCACTCAGCAAAATTGTTTCTGGCTAAGTTAGTGTATTTTACTTGGGTGGAAATACCTTACATAATTTTATTCTGTTCACTGAGCAAGTTATTTCTTTGAGTGTGCCTCAGTCTGATTTTCAGTCAAATCGCTACCTGGGTAGTTGTTGCTACCTGATAAACCTATATTATCAAAATATAGCTAAATAAGCTCAGCAAGTTTGTTTTTAAGTCAGCTAGATACCAACTAGCCAAGCTACCTGGCTGGCCAAAACAGGGCTGGGTAGCAAAATAGCGTTGCTTGGAAACACAATAACTTACTGTAGTTGTAATTATGGCTATTGTAATGTCAGTGGACTATATTTTACATTACTTAGAACTGTAAGATGTAATATTTAGTCAAAATGCTACATTGTTAGTGCTGTACACTCAACGGCCACTTTATTAGGTACAACTGTTCAATTGCTTGTTAACACAAATAGCCAATCTGTCAATCACATAGAAGCAATTCAATGCATTTAGACATCTAAACGTGGTGAAGATGACTTGCTGAAGGTCAAACCAAGCATCTGAATGTATAAGTAAGGGGATTTAAGTGACTTTGAATGTGGCATGGTTGTTGGTGCTATAGACAGGTTGGTCTCAGTATTTCAGAAACTACTGACCTACTGGGATTTTCACACACAACCATCTCTAGGGATTACAGTGAATGGTCTGAAAAAGAGAAGATATCCAGTGAGTAGCAGTTGTGTGGATGAACATGACTTGGTGTCAGAGGTAGAATGGGAAAACTGGTTGAATGGGGGACTTTGTGATGCTGTCATGTCCATATGGGCCAACAACTGACGAATGTTTTAAACACCTTGTTGAATCTATACCACAAAGAATTAAGGTAGTTCTGAAGGCAAAAGGGGGATCCAACCTGGTACTAGCGAGGTGTACCTAATAAAGTGGCCAGTGAGTGTAATACCACCTGATAAATCCAAATCATAGGGTTGTCTGCACACCCATGAATTTTGGTAGTGTGTGGAGTTCAACATGCAAAGTTCATGTAAATTAAGGCACTGCATGCAAACGGTTTTTATTTAATCACTTAAGGCGTGTTTTCGGTGTAACATAAATTAAACCCATCAGTCATTCCCTTAAAAACCTGCAACTCGCGACCTATTATTCAGATGGTGGACTCAAGTTAGAGGTTTTCAGATCAGTTAAGGTCAAACTGTGGCAGCAGAAAACTGCCGCCAAAGCTTCCTGAAGTGAAGCAATAAGGTGAACCGTTTGTATGTTTGGTGCATGGTGCAGTTGTCTTCTTATGATAGTAATTCACCAAAACTGCACCTGAGCAGGCCTTGCAGTAATAACAACACACCTATGGGCACACAAATGAGTGCAAGTGCATTTATGATTTAACAAATGAGGAGGCTTGGTGTGAAAATAGTAATGACCTGCATGGCTGTTAAAACAGTCAAAAATTTAAAGGAATTTTGTTGGGCTTCCCAATCAAAAGTGGGGGGTTTTCAGCTCTGACAGTCTGATCAGGCTACCTCGTCAAGTGTGTCACGGCTTTAATAATAATAACAGGTCAACTCGTCTTTGAGTAATGCTGCTGCCGAGCAGGCAAACATTTGCACCTTGGCAGAGACAACAATCAGTGCCAGTAATCGGCATTAGGTCAGGATGGAAAACAGGTTATTCTCGGAGACAGCAAAACATGCACTCCCAGAAACTGAGAACAAGTCAAAAGAAATTATGCCTTCACACTGAGTCATCCCCGTCCATGTCTTTGTGGATGTGGGCGTGTCCAGGGAGAGGCTGGTTGAGGTGAAGGTGAAACAGGTGGACCTGTCACATCCAGGCTGTTTGGACTCTACAGCTGCAGCAACCAACACATTTGTACTTACTGAGCGCAGCCGCCGGACCAGGTAAGACCGACCCCAAGTCACATTCAGATTTTCTAAGACGGGATCCCACAGAAGAGACGGGGTTCATAATTTGTGTCAAATATCTGCCTTTTAACTGCACATTTTACAAGAACTAGAAGGTGATCTTATATTTTTACATTCTCACAGGGAATAAAATCAACATGAAATCATCAGACATTAAAAACAGATTCTTAAAAAAAAATTACCTCATTTGTCTATTTTACTGAAATTAAAATCTGTACTAAATAATTTATTTGGATTTAAAGCTACTTTCCAGTTACGTGATAAAATGAATTTTATCAACTCATGTTGGAGCACAAACATTAAATATATTAACAGACCTGATTCACGATATGTGATTTTTTTTTAAGTTACAGAGACAGAGAGAATAAATAAAATAAAAGACAAAATACACTTGGTGCACTGTTAATAAAGTGATTTCTAATCCTTTGATTATCTTTCTCTTAAAGTTACCAAGAATTCCAACAATATTCAATATTTATGAAAATCAGTTGATACTTTTTTTTAAGTAATATGACGAACAAAAACACAACCTTTTTCCGGGGCTTTTCCTTCTATGTTTTACAGTATGCAGCATACTTTCATTTGATTTTGTCGACTGCCTTTTTTAGCCTGATTGTTCAGTAGTCTGCTTTTCAGGATTGGTGGGTTTGGCCTGGAGTGTAACACAGACATCACGTTTGCCTCCAGCTTTTCTTCAGTGTCTGTTCACTTTTATGGTCTTTGTGGTGTTTGATCGACACCGTGACCCTGCTGCACACTGACACTCAAGTGGTTGGTTGATTGATTTGATTTAGCAAACGTATGTGTACAAAAGTACATATACATAAGTGGGTATGATCCAAAAAAAAGCCTCAAAGATTTATGTTGTAGTCCTTATATTGAAAATAAAACATGGAAAACCAGAGCACCGCCCTCATAGAGCGCAAATCTCCGCCAACACTAGTTTCCAGTTCCACAAATTTTTACAGGTCAAAGTCCTGTTAGAAGTGTCTTTTCAAAAGCTAAATTACATGTGATTAAATGTCAGGAGTATGTATTTAGTTCATGCACTTGAATCAAAGTTTTTGTGGTGTTGCCAGGTTTTTTTTTTAATTTTGTGTTTTTTGTTTGTTTGTTTTTTACTTTTTCAGTTTCTGAATTCTTTTTCAGATGATTTTCACAGAACTTTGATTATCTCTGCTACGCACAATTTGTCATTGCTTTTTGGTACTTCGTTTCCGACTGATAATTGGAAGATAGACAAACAGGCATAAAATTGGAACCCCCATCCAGTTTTAGTGGTGTAGGTAAATCCATAACAGAAAAATCAGAGTGATACAGGCACTTTTGATTGATTATGCAAAATGTACACCAAATGGGATTTTCAATATTAAATACAAATGTCCACAAAATCCACAGTCCTGATCAGATCCAAATCAAACTTTGTAAGGCGATAGTGAGTGCCAGTCTGCACCTCACTTTCAAATATGAGAGTGATTGAGGCATGTTTGATTAAGATATGAAATATGCTTTAAATGGGGTTTTCAACTTCTTGCCTACCAGGGTATGTATCCTCTGTAAAAAAAAAAAATAAATAAATAAAAAATAAATAAATAAAAAATTCATAGGGATATATGAAAAATTGTGGGTTCTGGGCTGTTCACAAACAAAAAACCAAACAGGAGCAAAAACAGAACCTCCGCCTATCTTTGTTGACAGAGGGAAAAAAACAGACATTTTATAGAAATAATTTTTGCATATTTGTCAGATACACCCATCAGATCATTACAAAATACAGTATTTTTGTTCAGATCTTATGTGTACCATGGCACTCATCTTTAGGAAAGTTTAAAATGCCTTTATTTTGATGGGCAAGTTTACACATTAAAATCAAGTACTTTGATGATTTTTGGCATCAAGCTTGACGCCGAAAATGTGTTCCTGGCCTGAACCAAAGATCACCATCTGAACTACAATTCTACTCCAAGTAGCTCCGTTTTAATTATAGATTTTATAAAACTGTCTTTAGTCTGTCTCTGAGCTTCAGAAGCTGTTTGCTCCACTGTTAGCTCAGCGTCTGCGATCACGATAAACTGAAGGACATCACACAATACTGCCCCCTTGTGGGTAAACAGAGAGACCATTTAACTTTTATCGTAATAATGGAATGCAATTTAACTTAAATTTTCTCATACCTTCTCTGTAGTGTACTGAATATTGACCATGCCACAATACTGAACACAAACCAAGTAAAGCCAAACTGTGAAAATTTGACCGTGGAAGAAGGCAGTAGTGGGCGGGGTCACCACAGCAGATCCAGTACAGTGGGACAGGTTTGACACCACATACTCTTCCTGATCTGGACAAACACACAGTCCCTGGTCTGTTGAAGAGGTCTTCTATCCAAGTACCAACTCTGCTTATATTCTGAGATCTGACAGGCTCAGGCTTACACAGCGCAGACTGGCTGCGAGGGGAGCACAGAAGGATTTTCTTAAAACAAACACATGAAATTTCAGATACATTTTGCCAGAAGGCACATGGGAGATGCAGGCTGAGATTTGAGCTGTTTTCTTGTATGAAAATCCACAACTTTACCACAGCACAAAGCATCTCAAATTTTTTTCTCAAATGTTAGCAGCTATGTAACACTGCCTCCTAGTGGTCATTAATGGTATAAACATTCAAGCCACAGCAGATATCTCCCATCAATCAATTATTTATATTGCCAAAATCACAACAAAAACATCTTAGTGTCTGTGTATAACTTGGAGCATTTGGTTAAAGAGTGACTGAATCCAACGTAGTCAACTTCAATGGTTGAGTCAAAGTAGTTCAAGTAACATATTTAATGCGTATGTGGTCATCATGATGGTGATCATCATCATCATCATCAGTTACAAGGTGAATTTTTTTTCAATGTTGCTTTTGCTTTTAAAATATGTGTCACTGCCCAATCATACCTCTTGGTGATAACTACTAACGTTTGGCGGGCGGTTTTCCCACTAGAGGCAACTGTCAAACCAGCTAGCTGTGTCACATGACCCATTTTTAGAAAATCCTCATCTACAAGAGTATATAAACACTCATAGATAAACACAATTAACAATTAGAAATAAAAGTTGTTATAAATTGTAAGCAGAAGTGACACAAATAGTAAGTAAGTCCTTTCGGCTGCTCCCTTGTTTGCACTCGGGGTCGTCACAGCAAATCCAAGGTGGATCTGCATGTTGAATTGGCACAGGTTGTACGCTGGATGCCCTCCCTGATGCAACTCCACATTGCATGGAGAAATGTGGCAGGGGTGGGATTTGAACCCGGAGCCTTCTTAACTGAAACCAAACGCATTAACCACTTGGCCACCACCCCCCTCAAGTGACACAAATAAATTACAGCAAAGTAATACCTCATTATTGAGGTCATGCTCAAGTTAGCTATAAACCTAGCCAAGTAACTAGGATGGCTTACCAAAGCAGTAATCTTGGCTAGATAGCATGTAGCTTCCTAAAATTATTGAATGTTTCCAAGCAAATTAAATTTGCGTTTAAGCAAAACAAAACAGGTGTACCGGGTCAGAGAGCATGTGGTGTCGCCAGGCATTGCCATGTACACCACATTATGGAACCACCCTGGACCTTGGTTTGCATCCACGCAGGAAGATTACTCATCTAACCATCTGTCTGCCAAGTGATACAGGCATGTCTCCTTCACTTTTTCTAATTGTTGGGTTTGTCAGCACTCAGTGACCCATAGGCTGGATTATTCTCAGTGAATAGGGTCACATGGTCATAGTATCCTAACCTCACAGGTCATACGCCTCATCCAGTTCTCCCCATTTGTTTGACACAAAGTCATTCTGGTGGACCCAAAGTATCCCCCGGAGAGACAGAGTACAAAAGACACCCAGTCATCACCTTAAATCACTGGTTAAAGTTCAGGTCTGACAACCATAAAGTAAGTGAGGAAGAACTAGGAACCTGAAAACTTGGACCATTGTTGACCTAGAAAGATATTGGATTTACCAATCACCTCTGTCCAGCGACCTCATGACTCCAAAAGCTTGTCTCAGGCATCTTCGCAGTCTCTAAGACTGGGCACTCAGTGACATGAATATCATTGAAGAGAGAAGTGAATCTCTCAATACATTTGCCACTTTCACGACAAATATATACAACTGAAAGCCCAGACTTTAGTCTTGATGCAAGAAAATCACAAACCAAGACACTGTGATTCCTAACACAGCATCAGTGAAGTATTCCTCACTGATAAAGGCACCTAAACTGCTGAACTCCATAACCCTACACCACACCCAGTCCAAGCAAGAGTAGGAACCAGAACACATCCCTGATGAACACTAGATGATCCACTAGAAGGTAGCCAGAGACGTCATCTCCACGTCACATAGCATTCACCGTATCAGTGTATGGGCCAGCTATGATGTCCAGCAACTTAATGGTGATCCCATGAATCCTCGGGATGTCATATAAAATAGCACAGTCAACCAAATCAAATGCTTTTTGAAAATCAGCACAGACTTCAAAGAAGCGCAGCGGGTGTAGAAGGTTGTGATCAGTGAGAACTCTTGGGGCTAGAATGTGCTCTCTGGTTGACTTCTTGGACATGAAGCCAAATGGCTGTGGTCACTGAAAAGCAGTGTTGTGGAAAGTAACTTTGACAAGTTACTTTTTTAGTTACTTTTTTAGTTGCTTTATACAGGTGCTTTATGCAGTTACTTCATTAGCAGCTTTATGCAATTACTTTATTAGAATCTGCAGAAAACTTGCAACTAATAAGTAATGTAACTAATAAGGTAACGAGTAATCTAACTTGGTTACTCGTAAGATTGAGCAATCAGAAAAGTAACTAATCAGCAAAGTAACTAATAGTTACTTTTCTGAGTACTAAATCTTAAAAATAACCAAATGAGATTATGAGTAACTTTATTAATTACATTCAGCAGCTGCCGACAAGGTGTCCGCAGCTGCTAATGAAGTAAATGTAAGAAGTAACTGTAAAATATAACTGTATAAATTAACTAATGAAGTAACTTTCCAAAGTTACTTTCCCCAACACTGCTGAGAAGTAAACACCTGGAACAGAATTACTCGTAACTTTTGAGAAATAATGGCTTTGAGAAATCTGGCTAATGACTGAGCTAGCAATCTATGCAGCCTAGCGAAGCTGCTATGATTTGCCAGTATAATAAAGTGAAGAAGGTTTAAAACATGCGTGCATCACCTTTTTTTTTCTTTTTTTTTTTTTTTTGGTCTTATGCAACAACCTGATGGGTGATTAATCGGGCGATTTCCAGTTTGAAAAGTACAGACTCCGTCACAAGCTGGTGATTAAAATACAAAACACTTCCTCTCCCTCTTTCGCTCTGCCGCTGTGTGTCTCACAGATTCAGGTTCGACCGGGTTTAACCAGCACATGTGTCACATGCATGTGTACAGTATGAGGCCACACCAAGAGCAGGCATGTGCGTGTGAAAGACAGATAGTGCCACCAAACTCACACCAGTTTTGAATGAGTTAAATACTCATAGTGAGAAATGACGGAATAGTGTTCATCGTTTAAATGTCCATAATGGAAAACTGTTCCTAAAGTCTCTCTGGAGTTTTGGTTTGCGAACAAAACAAGCTTAAATGAGCCACACGATGAAGTATTTAACATTATAAAATAATATTCTTAAAAGCAGATTTTCACTGGATTGAACTTACATTTAAATTAACTTTACTCATATATCTCTTGTTCTAAGTTCTGTCAACTTAATTAATTAATATATATATATATATATATATATATATATATATATATATATATATATATATATATATATATATATATATATATTTTTTTTTTTTTTTTTTTTTTTTTTTTTTTTTTTTTTTTTTGTGTTGTTTTTTTGTTTTTGTTTTAATAAACCATTCTCAAGAAAGGGGCAGCATGGCAGCCAAGCAGTCAGTGCACTTGTGTCTCAAATAGAAGGTTTCCTGGTCAAGACCAGCCCTGCCCATTCTCCATGGAAAGGGGAGTGTCAGGAAAGTCAAACCTGTGCCAAATTCTAATGTGGACCTGTACTGGATCCACTGTGGTGACCCCCAAACAAATCAGGAGCAGCTGCAGGCAAACAACAAACCTAAATCTTGTTTATACCTTGAAAAAAATTGTAAGGTTTATAGATAGATAGATAGATAGATAGATAGATAGATAGATAGATAGATAGATAGATAGATAGATAGATAGATAGATAGATAGACAGACAGACAGACAGACAGACAGACAGACAGACAGACAGACAGACAGACAGACAGACAGACAGACAGACAGACAGACAGATAGATAGATAGATAGATAGATAGATAGATAGATAGATAGATAGATAGATAGATAGATAGATAGATAGATAGATAGATAGATAGATAGATAGATAGATAGATAGATAGATGAAAATTCAGTAAGGTATATCTTGTATTTTATATTCCAATTCTAAGTTGAAACTATGCTAGTATACTGAGGTATATCTAAATATCTAAAAAGGAAGAGTAAAATAGGAGAGTAGAAAAGAGTAGAGTAGAGCCACTTAGGTGTCTGGTCTTGAGAACCAGGGATGGTAGGTTGAAAAGCTTTTTTATCCCATGGGAACTCTCCCTACCCGCCCAAGTGGCTCAAGAAAAAGGATATATATAATAATAAATAATAAGACATAAGAAAGATAAGACATCATATATATATGTATGATGTATATGTATATATATGTATATGTGATTGGATGTATTCTGTGCAGACAGTGTTTCTGTCTCTCACAGGTGCTGTATTGTTTAAATGTCAGCCTCCAACTAAACCTCAGTGTCTCTTTGACATATCTGTACAATGTGGCAACTCAGTTTTCAGAAACCACACCCAGATACTACCTCTGAGCAGACAGACAGGTACAAAGGCAGACAGGCAAAGAGACTCATAGACAGACCATGGGTCTCTCTGCCTGTCTTGCCGTCCTTCTGTCTGCCTGCCTACCTGCCTGTGTGCCTTCCTGTCTATAATGCCCGTGTGTCTGTCTGTCTGTCTGTCTGTCTGTCTGTCTGTCTGGCTGGCTGGCTGGCTGTCTGCCAGCCTTTGTGCCCGTCTGTCTGTCTCTCTGTCGTTCTGTCTCCCTGCCTAAGTAAGTAAGTAAAGTTTAATTGTATCGCACCTTTCAAGATAAAATCACAAAGTGCTTTACAGGAATTTAAGAACACAGAAATAAAAATGCAGAAACTAAAAGCAGTAACAACATAAAACTAGTTAAAAGCGAGTCTATAAATAGGTCTTGAGCTTCTCCTTAAAAGTTCAACAGAGTCCACGGAACTGGTCCGAGGACCTCAGAAACCTGCCTACCAGCCTTTCGCCTGCTTGTCTGTCTGTGTTGGTCTTTGATGGGAGCATGGAAGCCTGTTAAAACTGAGATGTGAAAATTTTAAATTTTCCACGTCGAGCTCTGGACTTCTCTTCTAGTCCTTTTGAGCTGGTTTCAGAATTTTGACTTTGAAAGTCTCCAGAATTAAAAAGTCAAACCTGTGATTTCATATCTCGAAAATATGTCTCAAAATTTCAACTTAGTGTCTTGATACATTCATTCATTTAGTGAGCCCCTTATTCCAGTTCAGGGTCATCGGGGGGGAATAAAACAATCCCACCTCTTGTTCTATGACTGCCCAGTCATAGAACAAGAGGTGGGATTGTTTTATTACATTTAATAACTAATAATTAGTAGTCAAAACTTCACATCATAGATTCTTAAAAATATGACTCACAATATGAAAAACTCTGACTCAGAAAGTCAAGTGTTCACTTCCATTGGGAAGTTTTAATTTATTTTATGTGTTCATAACAAATAAATGGCCATTTGACGATTCAGAGAATCGTCAAATGGCAGGAAGGTACTTTAAATCTTTCAGGAAACGTTTGCAACTGGTTTCATTGGTTTTTGTTCTCATAAATATTATTTTGTAGGAACGTGCTTTGAGTTTTCCCTGACAAATTCCTTTTATTGTCAAATAAAATGCAAGAAACCAACAGTACAATTACTGTTTTGTGTTGAGGAGGAAACATTTGAGAAAAAAAACAAACAAACCTCAGTTTACTTGTTCTATAATTAAATTTTTCCAGTTTTCTGAATATGAAGATCTTCTGCTTGATATGATTGTAAATTTAATTTACGTATTTCAGGAATGTTGGTCCTTAAAAAAAATAATGTCATATAAGATGTCACATCTGATTCTAGAAAAATAAAATTGTAGCTTTGAATCAATATGTTTACCTTCTTGTTGTTTAATCTTGAATTGATTTTTATATATTTATCAAAATACTGACACAGATCTTTGACGAAATGATGCCTTCTGTAAGAGAAGTGACATGAGATTAATTTCTGCCACTAATCCAGTTCAAAGATGACATTTCTCAGACAGACATGTCAAACAACCGCATTCCTTCAGAAATAAAAACACAACTCACAGCTATTGGAAAGAACACTTCAACCAGAAAACAACACGCCCAAAGGTTCGGGTTTGTTTTACTGCAGCTGCCTGCAGCAAGCTGGAGGAAGAAAGAGTCACTTAGCCAGTTATTCAAGCTCGGCAATCCTACCCGAAAAGCACAACAGGCAGCTATTGTTACACTGTCATCACTACCAGGTACAATCCAATGAATTTTCAAGAACATTTTTGAAAGGTTTGGACCTGACCTTAGATTTAGGACTGGATCCAATGAAAGAGAATCCAGCCTTCAGATAGAACCATCTGGTGATGGGTTTTTGTTGTGCCCTGTATTGCCTGTTTGGGCCTCCATGTTTCTCAGACAGGGACGATCATGTGATTGTAGAACAATGAGTTGGGAAAATTTTGAACATGTTCAAAAAAAAAAATGGCATTGTGTAGAGGTGGACGGATCGATCCTAATATCAGTAATATCGATACCAAAGCTGGTATTGATATTGAACAATCCTCGTATAAATAGATCGATTCTCAAGCTTTTTTTCTTTCCCTCACACACTGACTGCTTTGCACGCAGATTCATCAAAGTCTACTCTCTGTCTGTAAGAGCAGCGCTGCGCTGTGTCACACAACACAGAGCAGTGCACCCTTGTACTGTGGTTTGTCAGGAGATTTTGTTTTAAGTTGTGTTAAGTGATATTTTTAAACAAAAATGTTGATTGTGATAAAGTATTTTGTTGTCATGTACAATGTTTGGCGAAATTCTATCCTATATCTTTTGGATCCTTTGGATCTATGAAGCTTAAATATGAAAAGGTATCAGTATCGGTATCGATATTTGTGATACTGGGCCTGTATTTACTTGGTATCGGATCAATACCAAAATTCCTGGTATCGCCCATCTCTAGCGTTGTGATCCACAAAAGTGAATAATGTGATGTAATCTATGCAGATAAGGGGTAAGGGCCCCTTCACACATAATATGAATGTGATCGAATTGCGCATGAAGCAGGAATCATATGCAATACATTTAAAATCGTAGCTGCCTCTAATGCCTCGTACACCTGTTGCTGCAACTATTTGTGCACACCAGCGGCTGAAAGACAGTGTGTGCACTGTGAGAGCCCATCGAACCCTCTCGTGGCAGGTATCAGCCAAATTCCAGCTGACACACACTAATATCTAACACCGCTCATTTAACAAGTAGAAAATGTGTAGCCATTCGCACTATCATCACGAAAACAGTCAGCAGATGATCACTATTGAGCTGGATGAAATTTGTCTAAGCGCCCCACGACTGTGGCTTTGCAAACAGACACAGTGACACATTGGTGTGTGTGCTGAACTGACAGGGGGTGTGGCCACCAAGAGGAGCGGTTGTGGAGATCCATGGTTCTGGACGTCCCAGCTGGAGAACACATAGTGTTTGGACAGACATGAACTAACAACTGTCCACTGTGATGCGTGTGTGCCTGCTTGCTGTCCTCACATGGACATATGTAAAAACATATATCGCTGTTGCAGTGGGCTGCAGCGAGCATGCACACGGGGTGCACATTTACAGGCTACCCCAGGTGAAATGGACCGTGAGATCATAACACGCAGCGGCCAATCTCAGTGTCATGTCACCCACGTGAGCTCTGATCCACATGATGTGGTGTCTGTCTCGCGGCGCACCGTCCACAAGACATGTGTGTCTGGCAGGACACGAGCACAGGACTGGCTGGACACACCACCAGCAGATGTGAACATGATAAGAGCACACTGCTTCATCATTCATGTCATTTCATGACTGTATGTCTGTGACTGTGGGTCATCTACAGAGGAACAGACGGATCATATTTGTATTGCCTGCTTATTGAGAGGGATTCAATAAAATGCGGTGTTCTTATATGGTATGTGGTTTTATTTTTTCTTAAATACGTCCATGTCCTTCTTAATATCAGGCATTTCCGCATCTTTTACAGGACAGTGATGGTAGCTTAGTGGTAAAGTTTCTGACTGCCAATTGGAGCTATTGGAAATTGCAGGCTCAAATCCCATGGGTGGCATTGTATTTTTTTTTTTCAGAGCAGCTGCTCACATTGTGTTTCCACGTGCACAAAACCGTTTCAGCGGCATCATTCACGCCTGCCCATCGGCTCAATGTTTTTGTCGTTTGCTCATAGGAGTTGTTCTGCCGTTATTTGCCGTGAGTTGTGCTTATTCATACTATATGTGAAGGGGTCCTAATATGTGTCTTTTACATGAATTTTTCAGCTTTGATTTTTATTTTGTTACTCCATGTTGATATAAATTGTTTCTGCTTGAATGTGGATTTGGCTGCCCAGTCACTTCAATGCCGGGCTACAATTAAAGACTAAAATTAAAATGCAATGCAGATTATTTTCTGTTTTGGAGCAGAGTGCTTTTATTGACTGGAGTTGGCAGTGAACCTCAGAGTAGCAGTCAGTGTGTGTACATGGTAGTGTGTTCATAGACTCACTATTTGCTGACTTCTTTAAATCTCCTTTGGAAGTCTAATACATATACAAAATCACACTTTTCAGCAGAAGACAGTTTTCAGTTGTTTGATGCATTTTAGCTTTGTAGTGATGTATTGTTATAACCACAGACTTAAGCACAAAGACTGCATGCACACAGTACCTTTGTGAGCATGCCCACTAGCTCCGATGTCATACTGTGTTCAGTGTCACTTGTACTCTTCAGTAACCTGGTATATAATTGTGTATAATACTATGACACACAATTTTAGACTGCTGTTGTGGACAGTCAAGCCCATTTTCCTAATTTTTTGAAATGGGATATAAACCAGGGCCAAGAATTGGCAATGGGAGGTCGGTTGTATATATCTACTCTGACTCTGGGATGACTTGGCCATAAAATTGAGAGAAATTTGTCCAGTAACTCAGAATTACAGGGTTTTTGATGTTTTGCACATACATACTTGGCCAGTGAAATTTAATCTGATCTGATTATGATAATAAAGATGTGCTTATAGTGTTGATCTTCAAATTTAATTTAAGAGGATTAACAAAAATATCACATTAACCAATTAGGAATTACAGTCATTTGTAATATATAGTCCCTGTATTTTGGGCAGCACGGTGGCTTAGTGGTTAGCACTGTTGCCTCAGAGCAAGAAGATCATGGGATTGATTCCCACCTGTGGCCTTTCTGTGTGGAGTTTGCATGTTCTCCCCGTGTTTGCGTGGGTTCTCTCCAGGTGCTCTGGCTTCCTCCCACATCCAAAGACATGCAGGTTAGGTGGACTGGAAACTTTAAATGGTCTGTAGGCGAGTGTGAATGTGTTTTGTCTATTTGTGGCCCTGCGACAGACTGGCATCCTGTTCAGGGTGTACCCCTCCTCACGCCCTATGACCCTTAATTGGAGTAAGCAGTTGAAGATGAGTGAGTGAGCAAGTGAGTCCCTGCATTTTCAGCTTCATGGAGGAATTGAACATTGAAGGATTTTATAAAAAAAAAAAAAAAAAGGACAAAATTTGAGCTACATTTTTCCAGAAGATTAATGTGCGACTCAAGCCAAGATTTTATGTGTTATTATAATAATCAAAAACAATACATTTTATTTATGTAGTACAATCAGAGAATCGCGAACCTGTCACACAAACTGACAAATAAAAATAACATAAAATAAATTCATACACTAGTTATAAGTAGCAGAATGTATGTTTTAACCTTAACAGCAGTAAATCGTCCAATATCTGCTGCAAAACTGGTCCACAAAGTTGGTGAACAATGTAGTTGAAGGGTATGAAAAGGCTCTATAGCCTGCTGACTTCTTCTCCACTCTGGGCACAAACTAAGGCCACATCATGAGACTGCAGGGCATGAGAAGGCACGTAAGGCTTAACAAGATCTAGAAGACAGATGGGCAAAGAACCATTCAGAGGCTTTTCTCAAAATCTGCTCTTATATTCTTGTAAGAAAATCTTTATTTGTTCCACTTCACCATAAAGGTATAACTGATTATGTAACAGGGCCAAAGTTGCACAGTGTACAGGTTCTCCAATCACAGCCACAGAGCAGCTTAACTAAAATTTCCATAACAATTGAGCACTTTGTGATAAAAGCATAATATTTGACACACATATTCTAAATTAGCTAATGTTTATTTTCAGCTATAGGGCCATCCTGGAGCTGACCTCTAATGAGCTACAGGGGTCAATAAAAAATTACACAGGGGTCAAAATTTTAAAATGCTCCAATCATGTTGAAAGCTATACCACATTATTTGTCTGATCATAACAATTCCAAAAAAGCATAGTTTGGACTGAATGTTCTGGAGTTATGAGGTAAAAACAGCACAAATGGTGACATAGGTCAGTTTCAGTTTGTACAGGGGTCAAAAGTTAAAGTTGCCCCAATTTTGACAACATTACAAAAACTGTCACTGTCCAAATACTTATGGACCTGACTGCCTGTATTTGGCACCATGTTAGCAGACATTCTAAGAAGCTGCATTCTGCTTTGACCTCAGGGCAGATCAGCATCACATATTTCAATCTACAGTAGTGTTCAGAATAATAGTAGTGCTATGTGACTAAAAAGATTAATCCAGGTTTTAAGTATATTTCTTATTGTTACATGGGAAACAAGGTACCAGTAGATTCAGTAGATTCTCACAAATCCAATAAGACCAAGCATTCATGATATGCACACTCTTAAGGCTATGAAATTGGGCTATTAGTAAAAAAAAAAAAAAGTAGAAAAGGGGGTGTTCACAGTAATAGTAGTGTGGCATCCAGTCAGTGAGTTTGTCACTTTTGTGGAACAAACAGGTGTGAATCAGGTGTCCCCTATTTAAGGATGAAGCCAGCACCTGTTGAACATGCTTTTCTCTTTGAAAGCCTGAGGAAAATGGGACATTCAAGACATTGTTCAGAAGAACAGTGTAGTTTGATTAAAAAGTTGATTGGAGAGGGGAAAACTGATCTCCAATGCTTTAAAATGGACAAAAAAAAAAAAAAAAAAAAACAGAGACGCATGGAAGAAAATGGAAAACAACCATGAAAATGGATAGAAGAATAACCAGAATGGCAAAGGCTCACCCACTGATCAGCTCCAGGATGATCAAAGACAGTCTGGAGTTACCTGTAAGTGTTGTGACAGTTAGAAGACGCCTGTGTGAAGCTAATTTATTTGCAAGAATCCCCCGCAAAGTCCCTCTGTTAAATAAAAGACATGTGCAGAAGAGGTTACAATTTGCCAAAGAACACATCAACTGGCCTAAAGAGAAATGGAGGAATATTTTGCGGACTGACGAGAGTAAAATTGTTCTTTTTGGGTCCAAGAGCCGTAGACAGTTTGTGAGACGACCCCCAAACTCTGAATTCAAGCCACAGTTCACAGTGAAGACAGTGAAGCATGGTAGTGCAAGCATCATGATACGGGCATGTTTCTCCTACTATGGTGTTGGGCCTATATATCACATACCAGGTATCATGGATCAGTTTGGATATGTCAAAATACTTGAAGAGGTCATGTTGCCTTATGCTGAAGAGGACATGCCCTTGAAATGGGTGTTTCAACAAGACAATGACCCCCAAGCCCACTAGTAAATGAGTAAAATCTTGGTTCCAAACCAACAAAATTAATGCCTTGCAGATGTGAAGAAATCATGAAAAACTGTGGTTATACAACTAAATACTAGTTTAGTGATTCACGGGATTGCTAAAAAAGCATTTTGAACATAATAGTTTTGACTTTGTAGCGTCAACAGCAGATGCTACTATTATTGTGAACACCCCCTTTTCTAATTTTTTTTTTTTTTTTTTTTTTTTTTTTTTTTTACTAATAGCCCAATTTCATAGCCTTAAGAGTGTGCATATCATGAATGCTTGGTCTTGTTGGATTTGTGAGAATCTACTGAATCTACTGGTACCTTGTTTCCCATGTAACAATAAGAAATATACTCAAAACCTGGATTAATCTTTTTAGTCACATAGCACTACTATTATTCTGAACACTACTGTATTTGTCAGAGCATCACGTCTGCATCAGTCAGTAAATGTTCCATATAGACACCGAAGAAATTATAAAAATATTAAAACCTCTAAGCTTTACATTTTCTTTAGCTCCACTGTAAGTTTTAATAACATTCCGTCAGTCCTTTTGGAATTCAGTGTTCAAGATAATTTGAGTCGTTCAGGGTGCAGCATTATAAAAAATATAACGCAATGCTAAAATACCTCTGGCCGTATGAGCATGTAATCAGTTAAAGAGTGTGTAGAAAGAATGTGATCTTTTGACCACTTAAAATAGGTCAAGGTTAGCCATCTTTGAACTTGTCTAAAGTCTGTGTCCCAAAATGCTCCCTGTGGATTTGAAGAGTCTGGAAGTAATAGGAACGGAGTTATACTGAGCACAGTCGGACAGACGGATGCAAGGTCTTCAGAATACCAGATGGCCATATATTGACCTTGGGTAATGAGTATGCACATGTAAATCAGAGGCACAAACATGCCCAACCATCAAAGAGGAACATCAGTGCCGCAGTGGTGGGCTGAACCTCACATGTTAGATCAGCATTTAATCTCAGAAGGATCATGTTGATGAGTTCATCATGACACACCTTCAGTCAGTGACACAGTGGGAAAAATGCGGCTCTGCCACATTCCCACGTATGACTCTGGGCCATGTTTTCACACAGACATTCCTGGACCCTGGATCATGCACGATCTGGCATGAGCCAGGGTCCAAGAAACACATCACAGTTTTAGCCAGATTACGCAAAAAATTCAAGAACCAATTTTTTTATTTTATTTAATTTTAATAAATTTATTACATTTAATTTATTTACATTTTCATAAAACTTTGGAGGGGATGTTATATCTTGTAACAGATTTATTAAGTGTTTCTGGAAGATCTGGATAAAGTTTTTGGACACTTTTCAAACATTACAGGCCGTTTTAGTCATGAAAGTGTTTTAGTGAAATGAAAATCTTGAATCTAAGCTACAAAAAAAAAAAGGAGGGACCAATAACTTTGAAAATGTGTTATGAACAAGAAAAAATTAGATTATTGTATTTCCTTTTTGTGATTTACATGACAAATGTTTATTGCAGTGTATAACATTGCAATACATTTTAAATTCTTTTGTATTTTGTTCTATCGTGTAATTCTCAACCTCTTGCCTTTGTTTTGATAATATGAATGTATTTTTAGCTCCAAAAAAATAAAAAATAAAAAAAAGTCAATAGTGAAAAATAGAAGAGAATTCAGAGTGCAAAGCCAAACATAAACTCAGCCACCTTGTAATGTTGATTTTCAGTTTTATTTTGTATCATTATTACTTTGTAACAAATATAAATATGATATAAATGATGAAGATGATAATAATAATAATACAGTCATTAAACATGTCTCTATGACTCAGCAGTAAAAATATATTGAAAACATTTTCACACTCCATCTGTTCTGTATATCTACCTCAAAATGTCATTGTCCATTTTTAAAAAATCCACAAAAATTTGTTAATTAGTAAGACGATATTACTTAAACATTTTCCAGCTCTGCAACTTCATCTGAATACAATCCAAAATTAGATCCTTGCGATGGTGTTTTGTGATCTTAGAATCTTTAAAACTTTTATTTTATTTGTTTATTTATTCATTTTCAGAGTTAGGTTTTAGAGTTAAATTTTTTTAAATAAAGAGCCAAAATGGATAAAGAGCAGAAGCAGCAGCAATATTAATTATTATTATTATTATTATTATTATTATTATAATAAAAAAAAAAAACATCCCACAAGTTCCAAAATGGTCCAAAGTTTTCTTTTCCTGACTTCACACCTTTTTGCAAATAATTTTATGGGTTTTGTTCCTGGTCAGATGCAAATGTTTCTTGAACATTCATGAAAATCAGTTCATTTACCATAGTTTCTGAGGAATACAACTGCAAATCCAACACACCAGCTACCCCGACAACCGATCGATACTGGCCTCCATTTTGGAGTGACATTTCCCACTCCTAAACGACCAATAGGAGAGCAGCGCTCGCTCCACATCAACGTGAGGCTGACGTCAGCGTCTCGATCGCCAACCAATCACAGGCTAGGAGAGAGAGGCCAGTATCGGGCTACACACCAGCAACCACAGCCGCAGAGCCACGCCCACACAACCTAAAATCTGATGCGCGGATTTGGCGCCATCTGTTGGCAGAGAGCAGCATAATCTCTGTCTTTTTATTTTCTTTCGTGTGTTTTCTGTATTACTTTTAAAGGCGATTTTAATAAATGTTTTGTTCTCTTTCAGTGATAAATAATGGCCAGTGAGAAATCTCCCTACAACGTATCAGGTAACAGACACGCGTTTTTGTCTTCGTCTTTATCAGCTATCAAGAAGTATTTACTGACCTTCAAATTGGCATTAAAATAACTTTTTATATTTGTGGCAATTGCCGCTAGCTGTAAAAATGGCATATCATTAGTTGGAGGAGTTTGGCTACCAATAATATGTAGATCTGAGTTCAATTCCCAGTCATCCTACCCATCTGAGTACTTGGATGAGACACTTAATCTGTATTGTCTCAGTCCATTCAGGTGAAAGTGCCTACTGGCCACGGGTGATGAAGTAACCTGTGATGGACTGTCATCCCATCAGATCAGATATGTTCATGTGTGTGTATTTGGCTTCTTCCTCACCTTCTTTCTGCCCTGTTTTCCGGTTGGTCCAGGTGGGGGTAACGCAGGCGACAATGTGGCAGTGTACAGTGTCCATACTCCATTTACGTCATATGAATCCAATCAAGGTAAACACACTAAAATGTGCATTTCCTGCTTTTTAAGAACTGGCTTTATGACATCACAGAGCTATCTGATAGTATGAAATACTATCAGATAGCTCAATGCATGTATGATACATGCAAAGACCTTCAAACTTGAAAAGGATCTCAGTCAGTTGGCAGAGTTTACACCAAGGCAGAGTCTGTGAAACTGATAAGTTGAATTTTAATTTGATTCATTTTGGACAAAAATCACAACCACTGGGAACCTTGTGTCAGAGTTCTGTCACAGTTCTGACCCAAATGTGAGATGTGGGGTCTACACTGGAGTTCTTTGCGATCTGGAGCTCTGAGGCCACCCAGTGGAGATGTGATTATCAAAATGTACTTAGAATATTGATCTTCTACGTCAATATTTAATTAAATATAGGCTATTTTTTATGTGTCTTCCCTTGTTTAATTGGTCACTTTGTCTTCCATTCTTGCTCTCTTTCTGTTCAGCCACAGGAGGCCCCCAAGTGTTCACCAATGGAGGCGGTCAGACAGACACGGGTAAACACAAGTATGTGAGTTACGATTCCAGTCTGGGAGATTCTCCTGGAATGACAACGTGCACAGCCTGTCAGCAGCAGGTGATGACCAACGTAACCCACAAAGCTGGGACCTACGCGTGGCTCATGTGCCTACTCTTCATCTGCTGCGGGTGAGTCTGTAGGTTTGACATGACACACCCACATCACTAAGAGAGGTCATCAAGAGATAGCAGTAGTGTAGTAGTTGTGTTGTGCAGTGAAAATTCCTTTATTTTTGTCATATCGCAACATATATAGCAGATAATTGCCATCATTCTTACTCACTAATCTTCAACCGCTTACCTAAGGGTAACAGGGGGCTGGAGCCTGGACAGGATGCCAGTCTGTCACAGGGCCACATATTTAGTTCAGCAGATAAGAGAATATTTAGAGCGGAATTCTGCAAATGGTGATACAAGCATCAAGTTTGGCACAAATACGTCTTAGACATTCCTCTTTTGAAAAAACTGATTGGCCACTTGAATTTTCAATAGGCAGCTAGATAGGGGTCAATGAAGAATTACACAGGGGTCAAAATTTAAAAATGCTCCAATCATGTTGAAAACTATACCACATTATTTGTCTGATTACCAATATTCCAAAAAGGTATAGTTTGCACTATCTGTGACCAAATGTTATGGAGTTATGGGGTAAAAACAGCAACAATAGTGAGAAAGGTCAATTTCAGTTTCAGGGGTCAAACGTTAAAGCTGCTCCAATTTTAGTATAAACAAAATGGTGCAAATTATCGGTTGAAGTAATAGGATTGATAAATGGAATATTTTTGACTGTGGGCAGCAAGGTGGCTTAATGTTTAGCACTGTTGCCTTTTCAATCTGTGGTCAGGTAGGGGGGTCAGTTGAAGAATTACACAGGGTCAAAATCAAAAGATGCTCCAATCATATTGGAAACTATACTGCATTATTTGTCTGATCATAAATATTCCAAAAAGGTATAGTTTGGATTAGCGATGACTGAATGTTATGGAGTTATGGAGTAAAAGCAACAAGAATGGTGACAAAGGTCAGTTTCAGTTTGTACAGGAGTCAAAAGTTAAAGTTGCTCCAATTTTAGTAAAAAGTGATGCAAATTATTGGTTGAGTTAATAGGATTTTAAAAAGGAACAGATTGGGCCATGTATCATGCTTAGTTATCATGTTACCGGGTAGCATATGTCACATGTCACAGAATCCAATGGACGTCGACCTTGGTTTGACTTTTACTTTGGAGACCAAGGATTCAACACTGTCAAAACTATTCCATTTATTATTCCAATTAGCTCAACCAATAATTTGCATCACTTTTTACCAAAATTGGAGCAACTTTAACTTTTGACCCCTGTACAAACTGAAATTGACCTTTGTCACCATTCTTGCTGTTTTTACCCTATAACGACATAACATTCATTCACATATCTTTCAGAAAGCGCTGTAACTAGGTTTATGGATATGATTCCTTCTTTATGTTCTCTAATGTCATATACCAACACAGAGCAGAGTAGCTACCTAAACTCTGTAAGGGAGTTAGAGTATCTCGTCAATAGTTTTACATCCTCATTGAAGACAACTTTGGTTGCTGTAGCTCCTCTGAAAAAGAGAGCTTTAAATCAGAAGTGTCTGACTCTGTGGTATAACTCACAAACTCGTAGCTTAAAGCAGATAACCCGTAAGTTGGAGAGGAAATGGCGTCTCACTAATTTAGAAGATCTTCACTTAGCCTGGAAAAAGAGTTTGTTGCTCTATAAAAAAGCCCTCCGTAAAGCTAGGACATCTTTCTACTCATCACTAATTGAAGAAAATAAGAACAACCCCAGGTTTCTTTTCAGCACTGTAGCCAGGCTGACAAAGAGTCAGAGCTCTATTGAGCTGAGTATTCCATTAACTTTAACTAGTAATGACTTCATGACTTTCTTTGCTAACAAAATTTTGACTATTAGAGAAAAAATTACTCATAACCATCCCAAAGATGTATCGTTATCTTTGGCTGCTTTCAGTGATGCCGGTATTTGGTTAGACTCTTTCTCTCCGAGTTATTTTCATTAGTTACTTCATCCAAACCATCAACATGTTTATTAGACCCCATTCCTGCCAGGCTGCTCAAGGAAGTCCTACCATTATTTAATGCTTCAATCTTAAATATGATCAATCTATCTTTGTTAGTTGGTTATGTACCACAGGCCTTTAAGGTGGCAGTAATTAAACCATTACTTAAAAAGCCATCACTTGACCCAGCTATCTTAGCTAATTATAGGCCAATCTCCAACCTTCCTTTTCTCTCAAAGATTCTTGAGAGGGTAGTTGTAAAACAGCTAACTGATCACCTGCAGAGGAATGGTCTATTTGAAGAGTTTCAGTCAGGTTTTAGAATTCATCATAGTACAGAAACAGCATTAGTGAAGGTTACAAATGATCTTCTTATGGCTTCGGACAGTGGACTTATCTCTGTGCTTGTTCTGTTGGACCTCAGTGCTGCTTTTGATACTGTTGACCATAAAATTTTATTACAGAGATTAGAGCATGTCATAGGTATTAAAGGCACTGCGCTGCGGTGGTTTGAATCATATTTGTCTAATAGATTACAGTTTGTTCATGTAAATGGGGAATCTTCTTCACAGACTAAAGTTAATTATGGAGTTCCACAAGGTTCTGTGCTAGGACCAATTTTATTCACTTTATACATGCTTCCCTTAGGCAGTATTATTAGACGGTATTGCTTAAATTTTCATTGTTACGCAGATGATACCCAGCTTTATCTATCCATGAAGCCAGAGGATACACACCAATTAGCTAAACTGCAGGATTGTCTTACAGACATAAAGACATGGATGACCTCTAATTTCCTGCTTTTAAACTCAGATAAAACTGAAGTTATTGTACTTGGCCCCACAAATCTTAGAAGCATGGTGTCTAACCAGATCATTACTCTGGATGGCATTTCCCTGATCTCTAGTAATACTGTGAGAAATCTTGGAGTCATTTTTGATCAGGATATGTCATTCAAAGCGCATATTAAACAAATATGTAGGACTGCCTTTTTGCATTTACGCAATATCTCTAAAATCAGAAAGGTCTTGTCTCAGAGTGATGCTGAAAAACTAATTCATGCATTTATTTCCTCTAGGCTGGACTATTGTAATTCATTATTATCAGGTTGTCCTAAAAGTTCCCTAAAAAGCCTTCAGTTGGTTCAGAATGCTGCAGCTAGAGTACTGACAGGGACTAGCAGGAGAGAGCATATCTCACCCGTGTTGGCCTCTCTTCATTGGCTTCCTGTTAATTCTAGAATAGAATTTAAAATTCTTCTTCTTACTTATAAGGTTTTGAATAATCAGGTCCCATCTTATCTTAGGGACCTCGTAGTACCATATTACCCCATTAGAGCGCTTCGCTCTCAGACTGCGGGCTTACTTGTAGTTCCTAGGGTTTGTAAGAGTAGAATGGGAGGCAGAGCCTTCAGCTTTCAGGCTCCTCTCCTGTGGAACCAGCTCCCAATTCAGATCAGGGAGACAGATACCCTCTCTACTTTTAAGATTAGGCTTAAAACTTTCCTTTTCGCTAAGGCTTATAGTTAGGGCTGGATCGGGTGACCCTGGACCATCCCTTGGTTATGTTGCTTTAGACGTAGACTGTGGGGGGGTTCCCATGATGCACTGTTTCTTTCTCTTTTTGCTCCGTATGCATCACTCTGCATTTAATCATTAGTGATCGATCTCTGCCCCCCTCCACAGCATGTCTTTTTCCTGGTTCTCTCCATCAGCCCCAACCAGTCTCAGCAGAAGACTGCCCCTCCCTGAGCCTGGTTCTGCTGGAGGTTTCTTCCTGTTAAAAGGGAGTTTTTCCTTCCCACTGTGGCCAAGTGCTTGCTCATAGGGGGTCGTTTTGACCGTTGGGGTTTTTCATAATTATTGTATGGCCTTGCCTTACAATATGGAGCGCCTTGGGGCAACTGTTTGTTGTGATTTGGCGCTATATAAGAAAAAAGTTGATTGATTGATTGATATAGTCCAAACTATACCTTTTTGGAATCTTTATGATCAGACAAATAATGTGGTATATTTATCAATTTGATTAGAGCATTTTTAAATTTTGACCCCTGTGTAATTCTTTAATTGACCCCTACCTGTCTGCCTATTGAAAATTCAAGTGGCCAGTCGGTTTTTTCAAAAGAGTAACACCGAAGGTGTATTTGTGCCAAATTTGGTGCTTGTATCACCATTTGAAGGATTGTTTCAGTTATTTGCTATAGACAAACAAACACATTCACACACCTACGAACAATTTAAAGTTTCCAATCCACCTAACCTGTCTCTGGATGGAAGCCGGAGCACACGGAGGGAAACCACACAAATACGGGGAGAACATGCAAAACTCCACACAGAAAGGCCACAGGTGGGAATAAATCCCATGACCTTCTTGCTGTGAGGTAACAGTGTTAACCACTAAGCCACCGTGCTGTCACCATCGTTCTCAACATTTATCATTTACATAGATCTACTGTAGTGGCATTTCACACCAGCTCTTATGTGGATTCAAATACAAACACTGACAAGTCTTTTTGTGTTCAACACATTGATCCCTTCCACTGTGTGTGTGTGTGTTGCAGACTTATCCTGTGCTGCTGCCTGATCCCACTGTTGATGAAAAAATTCAAGGATGCGTACCACTATTGCCCACGCTGCAACAAGCTCCTCTACGTCAACAAGAAAAAGTGCTGTAAATGATGGACATGATGGCACAAATGCACCCACAGAAATAAGATCCTGTTAGAGTTGTGTGTGTTTGAGTTGTTGAGTACAAAACAAGCCGCAACCCAGTCTTACAATTTTGACCAAAAAAAAAAAATGATCACATTTAGGGGGTGGTTCATATTATTCTATGGATGAGGTATTAAATTCAAATTGGTGAAATTAATTACAAATTACTTCTTTTTGACATTACATTACTGAAGTGGGAGTGTTCATAAGCTGTGGCAGGTTATATCAAACACACTCGGTGCACTTTTAAGGATCCGTTGTCAGACGTATTTTTGTCCTACTGCAGCAGAAAAGCTTCCTCTATTACCCTATTTCATACATTTTTCAAAATAAGATCGGTAAAGTGAAGGCTTGTACACTTGTAGACTTCTTTGACTACAATCTGTGCAACAGGGGTTTGCTCTCCTGAAATTTAACTTTAGGAACAATTTGCTACAATATTTTGTATACATAAGAGTAATATATAACAATACATCATCAGCAAACTATAGTACAAGCACATTTAAAAGCCTTTTCATACCAAAGGAACTATTTTAGAAACTTTACAGGAACACAGCTGATTTTCAGCAAGGAATCAGGTACTATTTAAATTTAGCTCCACTGCTAATTTGTAAGTCTCGACAGCTATGGTGGTACAAGAAATAGCAATAGAGCTCTGAAGACTGAACAACTGCCGACTGCACGGATACAAGCTCCTCCTCATCCAAGTGATCACCTGAAACGAGCTGCAAAACAAAAATCAAGGAAACAGAGTTTAATTCTGCCAAGGCCTGACAGTCTGATTGTTTGCCAGCAGGATATGAACAGACCTTTGTGATGTCATAAGGCTAGCTATTACAATGTTAAACAGGCAAATGGAAAAATTGTTTTGAGATATCTTGTACGCTAACGAACAAATGGGGTGATCACATGACCTCTGTCTCTTGATTGGTATCATGTGTGGCTTTAGAATGGCACAATTCATAAACATGAATGTAAGCCCTATAGAAGAGTCGAGTCAACACAAAATTTATGTTGACTCAGCTCAACTGAAAAATTTATGTCAATTTTTTTTTCAGTTAAAAATCACAAAATGAAACATCAGCAAAACATACAGTATTTCTCAGAACTGCAGATCGGACTCAGTCTAAACTCATATGCGAATGACCAGAGCATTCACTGCACAAGCCAACGTTCCTGTACAGTATAGTTCCTACTTTAGCTCCTAAGTGTTGGTGTGAAAGGGACTTAAAACTGTATCCATATGTTTTGCATTCAAGCAAATTAGAACTAGATTATGAGTGCCTCTTTCAAGAAAAAAATATTTATTTATATGTTGCTTGCTATGAATATACTCATCTAATGCTTTTGTCATGGGCAGTTTATGGGATTAGATTTGTGTCAAAATTAAATAATATTTCTCTGGCATCATGCAAAATTCAATGGGCATTTGTTCAAAGCTTAAAACATCCTGCATCATGATACAACAAACAAAAATAAGTAATTGCACCTTCTTCATGAGCAACCATAAAATTTAGCAGCTTTCTGAGCCAGGCTCATATTTTTTTTTTTTTTTTTTTTTTTTTGCAGAGATTTGAGATGTTGGATTGATCAGTTCTTGAGTTGTACAATAAAACTATTTTATTATTATTATTATTGGTTCATATCAAAGCTGGAAATTACATGAAGTTCTTTTGACACTATTCTAACCCCATACAATCTGGGTAGGGGGTTTGACCGTATGTATTTCTGTGATTTCTGTGTGTATTTAATCCTTTCAATCTTTCTCAAACCAAAGATATGTGGGAATAATTAATACATTCTTATATAATTGTGGTATGTTCATGAAACAACTACATTTAGCTCAGATTTAGAAAAGAAACACACCAATTTATTTTGTGTGATTTAAATATAGAATTCTTCCATTGTCATTACATTTTTTTAAGTAATCTTTCACATTGATGTTGCTATGGGACCTTTAGCTGACATCAGTATGCTACATCACCAACATTCTGATTTTAGTAACAAAGTTTCAATTTATATTAATGGAATTTGCTGCAATCAACCAATCAAAAATCTAAATACATGCTCAAACCAACAGGCGTACCCCCCCCCCCCCCAAAAAAAAACAGTTAGCTATTTTTGTCTCCCACCATTTTATTATTTTAAAAGCCTGTTCTACCAGAGTAGACTTATTAACAAAAGCATATAGTTTGCAATGAGTAATTATACATATGAGTACAAATACTTGAACTTTAAAGGTAGCAACCAAGCTAAATATAGCTACCGCTAGCTAGCCAAGTCAGCCAGCTTAGCTATCTAGTATATAGCTTAACACTAATTTAAAGCTTAGAATTTTTTTAAGATAATGTGTTTATCAGCTACTGTTTTACTGCTACCCAGATATTGATCATACTTAATTTAACCTTGGAGATTTGACTGGATACTATTAGGTTATGGGGACCAACAACACTGTTCTTGATGATTGCGTGCTAAAGACCTCACAATATCTTTTTTAAAGTACGTTTAAAAGTATGCGCTTGGCAATCATCATTCTTTTCAAATCTGTGCTTTTCAGAGAATCATTTTAGCTTAATGTTGCAGTTTAATTACATCACATAATTAAAGTTGATACGGGGGATGAGTTTGCTTGTACACATTAACAAAAATTAAAAATAATAAAGTAAGATTTGTAGAAAAATGATCTGTGCAACTTTTGCTTTCAGTGTAAATGCATACTATAATATTCTTATATGATCAGAGAAATACCTTTATCTGATTTTTTAAATGTATTCTGTTTTATAGTAGTACATTGTGCAGTGTAATGCAGTTTAAGAAATGTGTTGATATTGCTACACAGAAAACAAATGCAGTTTCCTCTATATCTTTATTTTATTTACGATATTTGGCTTAACGATTATTACTTTAATAAATGTATACTACATGTGGTATTCTACTGCAGTTGTTTATTCATTTATTGGTACTTTCTTTCCTACAGATGTTTGCACCAATCTTTGCAACCACCCTTAGAGTAAAGGTGCACTTTTGAAGACTTTTTTCATATACAGGTGCTGGTTATATAATTAGAATATCATGAAAAAGTTTATTTCGCTAATTCCATTCAAAAAGTGAAACTTGTATAATGTATACATTTATTCCACACAGACTCATATATTTCAAGTGTTTGTTTATTTTAATTTTGATGATTATAACTGACAGCTAATGAAAACCCCAAATTCAGTATCACAGAAAATTAGAATATTGTGAAAAGGTTCAATATTGAAGACACCTGGTGACACACTCCAGTCAGCTAATTGACTCAAAACACCTGCAAAGACCATTAACTGGTCTCTCAGTCTAGTTCTGTAGGCTACACAATCATGGGGAAGACTGCTGACTTGATGTTTTGCCTGGGCTAAAGACAAAAAGGACGGGACTGCTGCTGAGTGGTCCAAAGTTATGTTCTCTGATGAAAGTAAATTTTGCATTTCCTTTGGAAATCAAGATGCCAGAGTCTGGAGGAAGAGAGGAGAGGCACAGAATTCACATTGTTTGAGGTCCAGTGTAAAGTTTCCACACTCAGTGATGATTTGGGGTGCCATGTCATCTGCTGGTGTTGGTCCACTGTGTTTTCTGAGGTCCAAAGTCAACGCAGCCATCTACCAGGAAGTTCATGCTTCCTGCTGCTGACCAACTTTATGGAGATGCAGATTTCATTTTCCAACAGGACTTGGCACCTGCACACAGTGCCAAAAGTACCAGTACCTGGTTTAAGGACCATGGTATCCTTATTCTTAATTGGCCAGCAAACTCACCTGACCTTAACCCCATAGAAAATCTATGGGGTGTTGTGAAGAGGAAGATGCGACACGCCAGACTCAATACAGAAGAGCTGAAGGCCACTATTAGAGCAACCTGGGCTCTCGTACCACCTGAGCAGTGCCACAAACTGATCGACTCCATGCCACACTGCATTGCTGCAGTAATTTGGGCAAAAAGAGCCCCAACTATGTGTTGAGTGCTGTACATGTTCATATTTTTCAGTTGGCCAACATTTCTAGAAATCCTTGAATTTGGGATTTTCATTAGTTGTCAGTTATAATCATCAAAATTAAAAGAAATAAACACTTGAAATATATCAGTCTGTGTGTAATGAATGAATATAATATACAAGTTTCACTTTTTGAATGGAATTACTGAAATAAATCAACTTTTTTATGCTATTCTAATTATATGACCAGCACTTGTACTACTATAAATAATAATGTAACTGCATGACATAACTTTGTGGCCATGGTGGGGTTCAAACAGCAGACCAATTGTGCTTGAGACCAAGGCTCTACCAGGTCAGCCAAAGGGGAACTCCCCAATAATCAAGCCAGTAAGAACATATTTTCAATCTGGACTTCACCTTATTACAATAATCTTTTTATTAAACAACTAAATTGATGACCTACATTTAAAAAATATATATATATATTTACTCGTAGTTTATTCAACTTTCAACATAATTAAAGTGGGATCTTTTTTAAGCAACATCTAAGCTCAGGCATGGCTGGGTCTGTTTGGGTTCCAGCTTTAAAATCAGGTTACTAAGGGTAGCCTAAAATATGAAAATGTTTAAAGGTCTTAGGGTTAGTAATCTTATCAAACGTAGGCCGTGATGTTAATTTGGGAATGGTGTAATAGTAAAGAAAAAGTGAAAGGTGCAAATGTGCTACTAATACAAGAAACAGGGTTACATACTAATACCACACACCATTACTTTCATTCATGAATGTGTTTAAATAAGATTTATGTCAGCAGTATCAAGGACACAAATATATCATTATTGTGATATGTATCAAGTATCGGATGTCCAATGATACGCATTTTATGAAATTTTGAGAACCTATAAGAGCCCTAGTACTATGATGTAACCACATGCAGTTTTTAAAGCTACAGCATACAATTTAGGACCGTTTGTTCACAGAAATAGAATATAACATTCTTAATCTGTTTATTAGTGTGTAATTTACCTGCAACAACGAATGATGCATTTTCATAAGCTCATAATGAAGCCTACCCATCTACATGTGGGTTATACAGGCATTAAAACAAAAACAAACAAAAAAACATTTTGACTGAATTTTTGTTCACAGCCAAATCATAAGTTGGTCACCATCTATCATTTTATAAAAACCCTTTTGTGATGGCATCCTTGAATTGAAGGTAACCAAGGTGGACACAGGGAAGAACAAGTTGAACAAGATTATATTTCACTCAGAAAACACTGCTGTGGTTTTTTAATGCAGCATCACATCATGTTATAGAAAGACTAACCCTACACATTATTCAAATACTTCAGGATAAACACATTTTAAGGGGACAGGCTTTCTAGAGCTTTTACTCTGGGGCCCCTCAAGGCCCCCAGATGAAAATTTTAGGTTTTTGATGTCCAGAGTTGCATTCTGGAAGCTTTTTTGATAACTATTTTCTCACCCCGGTCCCCCTCAATTTAGTTATACTTCTTAATGTGTGTTGTATTAGTATTTTCTTTTGGACATTTTCACCTTTTTTTTTTTTGTCTTTAACCAAAACTGACATCACAACCTACATGTTTGTTTGATACGGTTACTAACCACATATTTTCATATTTTTGACTACCCTCATCCTAACCTGTTTTTAAAGCTAGAACCCCAAAGAGGCACAGTAATATCAGAGGTTACACATTTCACATCCCACTTTAGTTATGCAGAAAAGAAAAATTAACTACTTATTTTTATATGGCTCATCAATTAAACTTAGTTCAGAACTAGAGTAGAAAAAATGTAAATTATTATAAGTAGTTGTATGAAAAATGTCTTCAAAAGTGGAGCTTTAATCAAGAGGGTGTTATGGAAGGCACCCCCCAACAACACCCTCTTTCCATCTGGATTCACCCCTGGTTTGCAGTCTGAGCAGGAACAATCAAGAATTTGTGTATTTATGTAGAAAGTGTGACCTGATTGAGAAAAAGGTCTTAGCGCATTTACGTCATGCCCTCCTCAGAGATTTTAGGCATATTTTTGAAAAACAAAAAAAGTTTGTTTGCTATGCAATGTGGGTCTCCAGCTGTTTGTAGTTTAACCAGAGTGAAGACACTCACAGACTCAGACAGACTTTGAAAGATAAGTTTAAAAATATTTTCGTAAAACTCTGCTCTTTGCTCACTGTGCGCCGAGAGAGACGGACACAAAAACTGAGACATTATTCTGAAAAATTGACTTTTGAACGTAGTAAATTTTAGATCTTGTGCCCAAGCCTCGGTTATCCGGCAGGATGGCGTCAGCGCGAAACCTGCCTTTTGGCAGCCCAGTTGACAGAAATCTGTCGTCGTGACAGAGAATTTTAATCTCTGGATGTAGAGAAAGGGAGTATGAATTCTTTGCCATAGAGAAGTGAAAATATGAAGGGAAACAAAATTGCAACCCCACCACTAGATAGATAATACAATCATACAGGAAAGCCAGTTTTCACAAATTTCCAAAAAATTTTGTCCACCCCATGATGGAGGCAAGTGTATTAAAGTTTGTGTTATTTCAAGTATTTTGGGCTGTATGGATAACAGGGAGGAACCCAAGTAACTAACACCCAGCGGTTCAGTATCTGGCATGTTTGTGGAGGCAAAAGGTAAATATGATGGCGGACCACTGAATTTCAGCACAAGCATGCACAAAAAAAAAAAAAAACAAAAAAAAAAAACTACCAGGGGAGCACTCAGAAAAGTTCAAATGTATACCACAGCCAATGCCAAACTGAAGAAAATGTTGAAAACTCCCTAAAAACAGTTACACAAGAATTCTGGATCTGGACTCACAAATTTTTCACATAGATGGAAAAAAAAGGTCATTGCAAGTTTACTGGCCTGGCTTATTGGCTGGTGGGGGTTAAAGTGAAAACTTCCTGAAACCATTTAAATACTCTTGACAATGTCTACCCTCAAATTAGCAAACATGTGAGGCAGTATGTTGTGACCCTGTATTGGTTGCAGTCTGTATCCACACATTAAGGGTAAAGGGTGAGCCCCATACTCTTTCCATCATTAGTGAATGATGTGCTAGTAGAGTTGCACACGTGCGGTGCTATGGCCTGAGGTCAGGTGGCCAGCTCCTTCCCCGCTACCTTATACGTTTCCCAACTATTAGACAGGTACCCCTTTAAACTGCTGGGTGGGTAGCAGGAGGGCATCGGGTGGCAGTGCCACAACCGGCAAACCATCGAGCAATCACAACCCAACACACACTGCAGGACAAAAATAATAGAAAGGATATTAAGACCATAAATTACTACCTGAGGATTCTATCAGGGCCAGCAGCTGCCCATTTGAGACCTCTGCTGGCGGTATTCGGTCATGCTTCATTTATTCCACTGAGATGGAAAAGCAGCAAAGCTTTACTTTCATTTTATAGAAAATTTTATTCAACATACATCTTCCAGCAAAAAGGCAATATACAGGAATAGTTGTCATACACTGCTGCTACACTGAGGATTTTAAACTGGAAAAGATCAAATTAAGGTGTGATTCTGCAGATCATCTTTGTACTGCACTTTATAGCAAGACAAATGCAGTTAATCCAAATGCAACAGAGAGAAAAAAAACCTTTAACGGAGCATCAGGAACTGAGGGGGAGAAAAAAACAAACCTACACACAAGAAATATGAACAACCTGGCTCCTTCTGTACCCAACCACAAAGGCGTGTTTCGCTTAAATTTACACGTTCTCATTTTAAATATACAATTCTTAAGTGTTGTCTTTACAGAGCCAGCTATGCACTATAAAGGGAGCATCCCATCTGTGCTTAAAAAAAGAAAAGGAAAAACATAATCCAAAGTGTTTCATACAATGCTGGTTTTGTCTCTACACAATCCTCAAAACCTGCAGCTTCCTACTCAGCACAGCGCAGTTACTACTCCCAACCACCTGGAGGCAAGTTTCCAACAAAAAAAAAAAAAAAAAAGGAGGAAGATGAAGCTGAGGAATCAGGAATGGATACGTCTCATCCTCCCCTCCCCCACCCCCCCTAAATTTAAACAATGAAAGGGCCAGTATATGCAGGTACAGCTATTTAAAGTCAAATTCATTACTTCCCCATCCTGACTAATGTTCAAACTATGACCGTTAAGTGCAGACGTGCAGGACGCAAAATAAATGTTTTATTATGGAAAAACAAAAACCCTTTCATGGTTTTTAAACCCAACCAAAATAGAGGTTTTATCTTTTTTTTTTTTTTTTTGCATTAAGTCCAACTTTGACAAGCAGGAAATCTAATAAGCAAATTGAGTGGGGAGAAGTCTTTTTTTAAGGAATATTTAACAGGGTATATTATATATATATATATATATATATATATATATATATACACACACACACACAGAAAGAGAAACATGGGAGGAGAAATTTCATTTTTAAGTTGCAATAATTTTAGTTGAACAGATTAATAATAAAACTAACTGCATCTAAATCTTAATTGCTTTAAAAAAAAGCAATAGATTCTTTCAAATTTTTTAAATGTGAGGATCTGCTACTTTTATTTTTTGTTCTGAAATATATCATTGTAAACCCATTTTTGGTGTCCTAAACAGGTTTTAAACTGGTTTAAATTTTATGACTTTTTAGTCATCATGAGCCTCCGATAAAAAGTTTACATTTACAGGCAGATTATTATTTTATAATAATGTGTGTGTGTACATTTGTTTTAGCTCTGCCCCCTAGTTTTAGCTCAGCCCCATAATGTATGAACTCTTCCCTGACTTAAGTCCCACCGTGCATCTATCATTAACTGAACTCAGGATGACTTGATTCCGCGCTCAGATCAACTTCTAAATCTGTTTTTAAACTGCCTTAAACAGTAAAATGCCTGAAAGCAGCCAAATCAAAGAAAATCCAGGTTCAACTTTACATTTTTTTAAAGCAAGAAAGGACTGATATAAATACATCTTAAATGAGGGTTTGTTTTTTGCTTCTAACAGCACAATAAAAAAAAAAAAAAAGGTTTTACTTGTTTCATTTCTAATTTGAAGTCACCTTGTTACAAGATGTCCCACAACAGTTTTAAAACTTTTTTTAAATGGATGCAAGTCAATAATAATAATAATAATCATAATAAAAACCTAAAGCTGCTTGTAATTTGTATTGCAAATAATCTGGTTCAACATGTGAGTATAACTGCTTCTCAACAGGTTTGAAATCAGTGGGAACTTGGCATCATAAATCCACATCTCTCTGGGATTCGAGAAAACATCACAGACATCTCTCTTTTCTTGTAGGGGAGGGATGGGGGAGCATTTTACAGCCTAAACTGTGTGTGTGTGTGTGTGTGTGTGTGTATATATATATATATATATATATATATATATATATATATATATATATATGTGTGTGTGTGTGTGTGTGTGTGTGTATGTATGTATAGAGAGAGAGAAAATCAACAATAACTGAAAATTTAAATAATGCAGGGTGTGTGTGTGTAGGCGCATACAGTTTTCCAGATCCTCATCCCTCTCTGCTTACTGTACATTAAACTCTCGCAGACCAGGTGACCAGGTTGGGGTGGGGGGGTAAAGATGAGTAAAATAAATAACTAAACAAACAGGAAGGAGGTGGTTGGTGCAGTTTATTTTGTGGTTGAAGAATAATCCATCAGCTGCAGCAAAGATCCCTATGGTGCCGGTGTAGAGCTGTCCAGGCAGGGCGTTTAAAGTGATGCACGCACACATTCAAGCACACACAATCTCTCACGCGCGCGCTCTGTTACAGTCTGTGGTTACGGTGCGTTAAGTAGGGAGGGCGGAGGCGGCGCAGGTGGAGGATGAAGAGGACAAAGGAGGAGGGCACACTGCTTTAGTTGTGGATCTTGATTGCTTTCTCCAGGTAAGTGTAGCGGCCTCTCTTTGGAGCTTTGTTGAAGTGGTCCAACCCTAACCACGGGCGCGGGTGGGACATGTTACCTAGGAGACGCAAGGAAGACGCATATCAAGTCACATTAAGACAAAAAAAACAAAAAAAAAAACAGGAAAATGAGAACAGCCATATTTGGTCGGCTTTTCCATGAGCAGTCTTGTGTAAAATGACTAGTTTATATACAGGCATGAGACTGGCAAAATGAAAAAGAAAAGTCTGAAAGCTTTGTACAGGTTTCACAGTTTTAAACATACGTGGCTGCATTTTATTAGTGATCATTTTGACTTAAATGACTAAGGAGGGCAAAAGTCCACTGCTGGCTCAGAAAATAGAAATACAATATTTCCATGACTTCTTCATAAGAAAATACCTTTAAAGTGATTTACTTCTATAAGAAAAAATATTTAACAGGTGTTTTGACCAAGTGTGTATTTTCCTTAAGAAGGAAAATAAGGTGTGTGTGTGTGATTTGAACAGCATCAGAGCTGATCACAGTGCTGTCAATATGATTGCTGATTAATGGATATTTGATGTTATATTATTTCATCTGCATTATGAATTAGGTTAGATTAGATAAAACTTTATTAATCCCTTGGAAAAACTCCCTCAGAGAAAGTGAGGTTCCAGCAGCATTGTATACCAGCACACAGGGTCAGAAGCACACAGAAAAGTGAAAGTAAAAACAATCTGCAAATATAAACAGGGTGCAGATAACTGGTACTCGTGGTGCTCATCTGTGCTAAAAATCACTGATGCACAGCAAACAGCAGACAGAGGGAATCACTTTTCCTACAATCTGTCATCGCTTTCTTCCTATGAAGTGCTGCCTTTGTATTTCTGCTGCGCATCATTTATTTTTAGCATGCACAAGCACCATGAGTACCAGTTACGTGCATGCCTGAATATAAATACAGAAACGATTCCCTTGTTGGTTCTTAAGTTCACATTACACCCGAGGGGCAGTTGTTTTTTGAGGGTGTGTTTTGGGAAAATGATCATTTCTGTATGTTGACTGCAGGCCCGCTGTTTCTGAGAAGCTGCGAAGTGAAGCAGCGGATCGCAGAGCAAGCTGCAAAGCAGTTTCAGAAACAGCAAGGAGCAAGCAGCGGGTGCGCAATTTCTTCATTAACCTCAAAGCCATTTAAAGATATCAATCATGAGTCAACTTTGTGCTGATGAAAGTCATGAACTAGGACTCTTTTTGCAGGCAAGAAACGAGAATTGTACATAAAACCCGCTACTGGTTTAGTGGCTACTACTGTTCTTCTCCTTCCCGTCCCCTGTCTTCCTGTCCCCCCATCAGTCTGATAGTCTGAGGGACAAAGGAGTTTTTCAGTCTGTTGGTCCTGCACTTGGGAAGGAGCAGTCTGTGGCTGAAGAGGCTCCTCCTGGTTGCTGATAATAGTGTGCATTATCCTATATCACTATGTGATTTAGGCTTTTCTTTGGCAGCAAAGTCTCAAAACCTTTCATATTCTTTGTATTCCTTGGTTCGCAGGTGGTGAAACAAGTTCACTGTTGAGCTGTTTTTAAACAGCAACGGGTTTCTGACGTCTGCTTTTCAGTGACATTAGACTTTTTAAATCCAACGACATTTAATCCACATGATCCACATCGAGGAACTAAATCTTTGGCTGCAGTCTGCGAAACTGGAGGTGTCTGAATGCTTCCTTTAAACCTCATTAAAAAAAAAAAAAAAAAAAAATCATAGATGCTAAGAGCTAAGCCAGCCTGTGTTGTGGTGACTCTGCTCGTGAGAGATGATGTGTCTTTGAATCTGAAACTCTGCTGCAACACTGCCAGATACAGCTGATGACTTCCAGACTGAAGACTGTTCAAAAGCCACCTTTAGGCCACAAAGTAAAATTCCAAAACAGCCAAGTCTGGCAACATTGTTCTGCTGCAACCACAGACTTTACTCAGCAATGTCAGACTGAACATCTTCAAAACAATTATCGTGACATTATTGGAGAAGATCCATCTTGGGTCATTCCATGTCAATTCAACGAGGGCCTCATGCACTTTGTCTCAGATTTTCTTTACATTTTAATAAAAAATCCCAAGACTATTCAGAACAACAAATCTGAAGTTTGAGGCCTGTAGGCCAAGTAGTTTCTGAGATATGGCCAATTTAGTGTGCATGGGGTCTGCCGTTTTTTTTTTTTTAGGCAAAAATTATGGCCGTCATTTCTGGAGCCATGTTCAAGGTAGAATATCTCAGCAAATAATGGACTTAGAGGCCTGAAATTTTTTGTGGCAGTTGTCATGGACACCCAGACTTAGACTATAGTCAAACAACAGACATTGACACTAAACTGTGAAGTTTATGTATGCTCAAACTATGGAAAATATTACACTGACTATTGCGAGCATCCATGTTTGAGACACTGAAGCATACCATTACACTCAAAGAAGCCTTTCCATTTCTTGGCTCCTTAATGCAGCTATACTGGCTATGAAATATGTAAATTTGGCATATCTGTGGTAAACAGTTATTGCGGGAGAAACCTCTGAAATCTGAAAAAAAAAAAAAACATTTTGTGGTTGAATTTTATTAGAAGAAAAGCTCATGTGGGCAGTGAATAAAACTCTTCAAACTGATTCCATTTTGAAGGTATTGATATCTGCATTATGTGTTATAAATATGGCCTTTATGAAACTCCTTCCTGGTTAATTTAAGCATCCAATTATGGCTAATGTTTGCACTCGCAAATGTATTTCTAGTGCTGAAATGACAATTTCATTTTAACTGTGTGCACACTGCATTCATATGATTCCTGGCACATCCCAGAATGCTTGCACATAGATCTGCCAGGGGGATTCCCCAAGGTTTCCACAGTTACTAGGCTTATATCCACCTGCATGATGAGCAATGCAGTGAATGGGGCATATCTGCACATGTTCAAAGCTGCTGCTGTCAGTCTGGTTGCAGTAAGAATGGCTGCACATCTTCCTCCCTGTTCTTTTTGGTCTGATGAAAGTGAATGTCATCACACTTCTTTCTGCAGGTGAATATTTTGATTTTTAAACAGGCCAATAAACACTGAATGCAGTTTTTCTATTGGTATTGATCAGTCTTGTCAGAGTCACGTAATGCTTTGGAATAACACTTCTCAATTTCATGGTTTCTTGTAGGAAACAAAGGGTTAAGCCCATCACAGACTTAGATGATGCAACAAGAGAACTTCTGCTTTGCAGAACAGGCACATCACACATGACATGAAGATAAAAAGCACCTTTGAACAAAAGCTGGTGTGACTATCTTACACACCTGGCTGTGGTTCGAAGTCCTTCAAGTTGACCTCATACTCATCTTCAGTGATGTACTGATGTCGCCCCATCATCACAATTGCAAACTTGAACTGAGAAAACAACAAGCACATACATGTGACTAAAAAGATTTATTTATTTACATTTTTTTTTGAAAGGGCACTGACTGCTGAGAAAATTTGTAGACTGCAACAATTGACAACAAAGAGACAGACTTCAGTTCATGTCAAATTAAAAGCTTTCAGTGTCTTTCCAAACAATATAGACAAACTATTGCCTGTGTGATATGCTGCACGCTGAGACCCAAGCAGTTTTTTGGGTTTTTGGCTTCTATAGTTGCAATTTCTATTAGAGCCTAACCAATATATCGGGTGGCCGATAATATGAGCCTGTCACAAACCAATCGGTATCAGTGTTATTTTTGCCAATATGAAAACTTGTTTTACCAAATAATAAAAAAAAAAAGTAGAAAAACATATTAGCCGTTGGAAATGACGTTATTACATAGTTTGGCCAGCGGAGGGTGCACGTGTTAATTGTTTACAGTGGTGTCAGGCACAAGGGGACCTCCATCACTCCTTGCTCGCACTGTCTACAAGAGACATTCATTTTTTAATCAGCTGGAACTGTACAGACGGGGCAAAAAAAGAAAAATCTATTTATGCAAATGGTTACTGATGCAACATGGCAAATGCCACTCCAAGGTAAGGCAGCATGATCCACAGTGGTTGGTTGTTGGTTATGTTTATAGCTAATAATAATAATAAGGTTTGTGTTTGAACTGCAAAACATCAAGCATCAATTGCATTTCTTCATTATACAGGTTTGATAACAAAATATTAGGAATCACTGAGCTGGCTTGTACAGATGTTCAAAATCCCAGCCCAAAGCAAATTTTTGATAAAATTGGAAGTGGACACGACAGTAGACCCAGAGCTTGTGATGGGGCTGCAATGACAAGTTCATGTCTGCCTTAATGTCCACTGCATTGTGTTAAGTTCTCCGTTTGTTTTATTTTTGTCTATACAGCGCATCCATAAAGTCTTCACAGTGCTTCATTTTTTTTTCCCCCCACATTTTTTGTTACAGCCCAATTTAAAAATGGATGAAATTATTTTTTTTTCCCCTCAAACTTCTTATACACAATGACAATGTCAAAAAAGGTTTTCTAAGATTTCTGCAAATTTATTAAAAAACAACTAAGAAATCACGTGTAAGTATTCACAGCCTTTGCCATGAAGCTCAAAATTGAGCTCAGGTGCCTCCTGTTTCCACTGATCATCCTTGAGATGTTTCTACAGCTTAATTGGAGTCCACATGGGGTAAATTAATTTGATTGGACATGATTTGGAAGGACACACACCTGTCTACATATAAGGTCCCACAGTTGACAGTGCATGTCAGAGCACAAACCAAATATGAAGTCAAAGGAATTGTCTGTAGACCTCAGAGACAGGATTGTCTTGAGGTACAAATCTGAGGAAGGGTACAGAAACATTTCTGCTGCTTCGAAGGTTCCAATGAGCACAGTGGCCTCCATCATCTGTACATGGAAGGCATTCTGCCTGTCTAAATTGAGTGATCAGGGAGAGTGGCCTTAGTCAGGGAGGTGACCAAGAACACAACAGACACTGTCAGAGCTCCAGCATTCCTCTGTGGAGAGAGGAAAACCTTACAGAAGGACAACCATCTCTGCAGCAATCCACCAATCAGGCCTGTATGGTAGAGTGACCAGACAGAAGCCGCTCATTAATAAAAGGCACATGGCAGTCCACCTGGAGTTTGCTAAAAGGCACCTAAAGGACTCTCAGACCATGAGAAACAAAACTGTGGTCTGATGAGAGAAACACTGACTCAACTCTTTGGCACGAATGCCAAGCAACACGTTTAGAGGAAACCATGCACCATAGCTACAGTGAAGCATGGTGGGGATGTTTTTCAGCGGCAGAAACTAGGAGACTAAATGTTAAATGGACTGCATTTATATAGTGCTTTTCCATCTGCATCAGACGCTCAAAGCGCTTTACACATTCACCCCGATGTCAGGCTGCTGCCATACAACTTGCCCAAGGGCCCTTAGTGATCTTCCGGTCAGGCTGGGATTTGAACAGAGGATGCTCCAGTCTCAAGCCTAAGGCTTATCCACTAGACCTCGCCTGACTAGTCAGGATTGAGGGATGAATGCAGCAATGTCCAGAGACATCCTGGATGTAAAACTGCTCCAGAGCGCTCTCGAACTCAGACTGGGGTGACGGTTCATCTTTCAGCAGGACAATGACCCTAAACACACAGCCAAGATATCAAAGGAGTGGCTTCAGGACAACTCTGTAAATGTGCTTGAGTGGTCCAGCCAGAGACCAGACCTGAATCCGATTGAACATCTCTGGAGAGATCTGACAATGTCTGTGCACCGACGCTCCCCATCCAACCTGACGGAGCTTGAGAGGTGCTGCAAAGAGGAATGGACAAAACTGCTCAAAGATAGGTGCACCAAGTTTGTGTCATCATATTCAGGAAGACTTGAGGCTGTAATTTCTGCCAAAGGTGCATCAATAAAGTATTGAGCAAAGAATGTGAATAAGTATGTACATGTGATTTATTATTATTATTATTAATTTGCAAAAATAAATAAATAAAATGGAATAAGGCTGTAACATAACAAAATACGGAAAAAGTGAAGCGCTGTGAATACTTTCCGGATGCACTGAATAAACCACAGCAGTCCACTTAATGTCAGAGCAGATCTGTAAAGCTGTTTTAAGCTACACAAAGTACACATTAAGGCATGTTAATATTATCAGTACTTTTAAAACAAGCTGGATTTCAGATAAAACCAACCAGTCAGTGCAGAAAAAAAAAGGCCTTTAATAGTATCATACCTTCTCAAATTCTTTCTCCTGAATGTCCAGTGTGGCCTGAATCCGCCTCATCACCTCCCGAAATGACTCGTTCTGTAGAAGCAGTGACAAAAGTAAAATAGTGGTTGGATAATTGAGAATGTTGCCAAATACAAGCTTATCTTAAATACAAAAATAAACTGAATATCTTTCAATATTTTTGTCAGTTATTCCAGGAAATGAAAATTTTAGATATTCTCAACTCATCACATATAATTTACAGCTTACAGTGTATAAAAAAGTAAAAGTACCTAAAAGTACCTGTTCTTTTTGAGAATTGTTAAGAAATCATTCAATCCACTGACATCAATAGCCTTTTTGCTTAACGATTCCCTTATTGGTCCTTCAGGGCGGCCGTTGTTTTTGAGGGTGCTTGTCAGGAAAATTATCATTTCTCTACGTTGATTGCAGACGCTGCAGCAGGTCTGCAATCAACTGCTGTTGCTCTGCTAGAAACAATGAAGCAGTGCGCCGACCCACTACTTCATTGGTTCTTTGCTTCGCTGCTTTTCAGAAGCGGCAAATCCACTTCTTAACCCCTAGCAAAGCCATTAAAATATGTCAATCATGAGTCACTTTTGTGCGGATTAAAGTCACTAACTGGGACTCCTGTCTTGTTGCAAGAAAGAAATGAGAATTGTCCTCCATTCTGTTCGCACAGCTTCAAATGCTGTGCGGCTCTCTGTTGAGTCAAGTCAGAAAGATAGAGTCCTTTCGAAATGAATAACTTCAAAACAAATCACCGTTCAAATCAAATGACCCCTTTTTCCAAATGTTGCAAGACAAACAAACTGTAATCGATCAAAACGTTTTTCGCCCCTCCCAAAATCTTCAATCAATCAATCAATTTTTTTTTATATAGCGCCAAATCACAACAAACAGTTGCCCCAAGGCGCCTTATATTGTAAGGCAAGGCCATACAATAATTATGTAAAACCCCAACGGTCAAAGCGACCCCCTGTGAGCAAGCACTTGGCGACAGTGGGAAGGAAAAACTCCCTTTTAACAGGAAGAAACCTCCAGCAGAACCAGGCTCAGGGAGGGGCAGTCTTCTGCTGGGACTGGTTGGGGCTGAGGGAGAGAACCAGGAAAAAGACATGCTGTGGAGGGGAGCAGAGATCGATCACTAATGATTAAATGCAGAGTGGTGCATACAGAGCAAAAAGAGAAAGAAACAGTGCATTATGGGAACCCCCCAGCAGTCTACGTCTATAGCAGCATAACTAAGGGATGGTTCAGGGTCACCTGATCCAGCCCTAACTATAAGCTTTAGCAAAAAGGAAAGTTTTAAGCCTAATCTTAAAAGTAGAGAGGGTGTCTGTCTCCCTGATCTGAATTGGGAGCTGGTTCCACAGGAGAGGAGCCTGAAAGCTGAAGGCTCTGCCTCCCACTCTACTCTTACAAACCCTAGGAACTACAAGTAAGCCTGCAGTCTGAGAGCGAACCGCTCTATTGGGGTGATATGGTACTACGAGGTCCCTAAGATAAGATGGGACCTGATTATTCAAAACCTTATAAGAAGAAGAATTTTAAATTCTATTCTAGAATTAACAGGAAGCCAATGAAGAGAGGCCAATATGGGTGAGATATGCTTTCTCCTTCTAGTCCCCGTTAGTACTCTAGCTGCAGCATTTTGAATTAACTGAAGGCTTTTTAGGGAACTTTTAGGACAACCTGATAATAATGAATTACAATAGTCCAGCCTAGAGGAAATAAATGCATGAATTAGTTTTTCAGCATCACTCTTAGACAAGACCTTTCTAATTTTAGAGATATTGCGTAAATGCAAAAAAGCAGTCCTACATATTTGTTTAATATGCGCTTTGAATGACATATCCTGATCAAAAATGACTCCAAGATTTCTCACAGTATTACTAGAGGTCAGGGTAATGCCATCCAGAGTAAGGATCTGGTTAGACACCATGTTTCTAAGATTTGTGGGGCCAAGTACAATAACTTCAGTTTTATCTGAGTTTAAAAGCAGGAAATTAGAGGTCATCCATGTCTTTATGTCTGTAAGACAATCCTGCAGTTTAGCTAATTGGTGTGTGTCCTCTGGCTTCATGGATAGATAAAGCTGGGTATCATCTGCGTAACAATGAAAATTTAAGCAATACCGTCTAATAATACTGCCTAAGGGAAGCATGTATAAAGTGAATAAAATTGGTCCTAGCACAGAACCTTGTGGAACTCCATAATTAACTTTAGTCTGTGAAGAAGATTCCCCATTTACATGAACAAATTGTAATCTATTAGACAAATATGATTCAAACCACAGCAGCGCAGTGCCTTTAATACCTATGGCATGCTCTAATCTCTGTAATAAAATTTTATGGTCAACAGTATCAAAAGCAGCACTGAGGTCTAACAGAACAAGCACAGAGATGAGTCCACTGTCCGAGGCCATAAGAAGATCATTTGCAACCTTCACTAATGCTGTTTCTGTACTATGATGAATTCTAAAACCTGACTGAAACTCTTCAAATAGACCATTCCTCTGCAGATGATCAGTTAGCTGTTTTACAACTACCCTTTCAAGAATTTTTGAGAGAAAAGGAAGGTTGGAGATTGGCCTATAATTAGCTAAGATAGCTGGGTCAAGTGATGGCTTTTTAAGTAATGGTTTAATTACTGCCACCTTAAAAGCCTGTGGTACATAGCCAACTAACAAAGATAGATTGATCATATTTAAGATCGAAGCATTAAATAATGGTAGGGCTTCCTTGAGCAGCCTGGTAGGAATGGGGTCTAATAAACATGTTGATGGTTTGGATGAAGTAACTAATGAAAATAACTCAGGACAGAACAATCAGAGAGAAAGTCTAACCAAATACCGGCATCACTGAAAGCAGCCAAAGATAACGATACATCTTTGGGATGGTTATGAGTAATTTTTTCTCTAATAGTTAAAATTTTTTTTTAGCAAAGAAAGTCATGAAGTCATTACTAGTTAAAGTTAATGGAATACTCAGCTCAATAGAGCTCTGACTCTTTGTCAGCCTGGCTACAGTGCTGAAAAGAAACCTGGGGTTGTTCTTATTTTCTTCAATTAGTGATGAGTAGAAAGATGTCCTAGCTTTACGGAGGGCTTTTTTATAGAGCAACAGACTCTTTTTCCAGGCTAAGTGAAGATCTTCTAAATTAGTGAGACGCCATTTCCTCTCCAACTTATGGGTTATCTGCTTTAAGCTACGAGTTTGTGAGTTATACCACGGAGTCAGGCACTTCTGATTTAAAGCTCTCTTTTTCAGAGGAGCTACAGCATCCAAAGTTGTCTTCAATGAGGATGTAAAACTATTGACGAGATACTCTATCTCACTTACAGAGTTTAGGTAGCTACTCTGCACTGTGTTGTTATATGGCATTAGAGAACATAAAGAAGGAATCATATCCTTAAACCTAGTTACAGCGCTTTCTGAAAGACTTCTAGTGTAATGAAACTTATTCCCCACTGCTGGGTAGTCCATCAGAGTAAATGTAAATGTTATTAAGAAATGATCAGACAGAAGGGAGTTTTCAGGGAATACTGTTAAGTCTTCTATTTCCATACCATAAGTCAGAACAAGATCTAAGATATGATTGAAGTGGTGGGTGGACTCATTTACATTTTGAGCAAAGCCAATAGAGTCTAATAATAGATTAAATGCAGTGTTGAGGCTGTCATTCTCAGCATCTGTGTGGATGTTAAAATCGCCCACTATAATTATGTTATCTGAGCTAAGCACTAAGTCAGACAAAAGGTCTGAAAATTCACAGAGAAACTCACAGTAACGACCAGGAGGACGATAGATAATAAAAATAAAACTGGTTTTTGGGACTTCCAATTTGGATGGACAAGACTAAGAGTCAAGCTTTCAAATGAATTAAAGCTCTGTCTGGGTTTTTGATTAATTAATAAGCTGGAATGGAAGATTGCTGCTAATCCTCCACCCCGGCCCGTGCTACGAGCATTCTGACAGTTAGTGTGACTCGGGGGTGTTGACTCATTTAAACTAACATATTCATCCTGCTGTAACCAGGTTTCTGTAAGGCAGAATAAATCAATATGTTGATCAATTATTATATCATTTACTAACAGGGACTTAGAAGAGAGAGACCTAATGTTTAATAGACCACATTTAACTGTTTTAGTCTGTGGTGCAGTTGAAGGTGCTATATTATTTTTACTTTTTGAATTTTTATGCTTAAATAGATTTTTGCTGGTTATTGGTGGTCTGGGAGCAGACACCATCTCTACGGGGATGGGGTAATGAGGGGATGGCAGGGGGAGAGAAGCTGCAGAGAGGTGTGTAAGACTACAACTCTACTTCCTGGTCCCAACTCTGGATAGTCACGGTTTGGAGGATTTAAGAAAATTGGCCAGATTTCTAGAAATGAGAGCTGCTCCATCCAAAGTGGGATGGATGCCGTCTCTCCTAACAAGACCAGGTTTTCCCCAGAAGCTTTGCCAATTATCTATGAAGCCCACCTCATTTTTTGGACACCACTCAGACAGCCAGCAATTCAAGGAGAACATGCGGCTAAACATGTCACTCCCGGTCCGATTGGGGAGAGGCCCAGAGAAAACTACAGAGTCCGACATTGTTTTTGCAAAGTTACACACCGATTTAATGTTAATTTTAGTGACCTCCGATTGGCGTAACCGGGTGTCATTACTGCCGACGTGAATTACAATCTTACCAAATTTATGCTTAGCCTTAGCCAGCAGTTTCAAATTTCCTTCAATGTCGCCTGCTCTGGCCCCCGGAAGACAATTGACTATGGTTGCTGGTGTCGCTAACTTCACATTTCTCAAAACAGAGTCGCCAATAACCAGAGTTTGATCTTTGGCGGGTGTGTCGTCGAGTGGGGAAAAACGGTTAGAAATGTGAACGGGTTGGCGGTGTACACGGGGCTTCTGTTTAGAACTACGCTTCCTCCTCACAGTCACCCAGTCGGCCTGCTTTCCCGGCTGCTCGGGATCTGCCAGAGGGGAACTAACGGCGGCTAAGCTACCTTGGTCCGCACCGACTACAGGGGCCTGGCTAGCTGTAGAATTTTCCACGATGCGGAGCCGAGTCTCCAATTCGCCCAGCCTGGCCTCCAAAGCTACGAATAAGCTACACTTATTACAAGTACCGTTACTGCTAAAGGAGGCCGAGGAATAACTAAACATTTCACACCCAGAGCAGAAAAGTGCGGGAGAGACAGGAGAAGCCGCCATGCTAAATCGGCTAAGAGCTAGTAGCTGCGCTAAGCTAGCGGATTCCTAAAAACACGCAAAGTGAATAATGTGTAAATAATTTAGAGGTGATTCAGCAGAAGGAGTGCTTTAGTTAAGGCACGTGAAGATTACACTGGGAAACAAATCGTAATCTAGATAACTAGATCAATCTAACTGCGCAGATTAAACAGCTAACAGATACAGAAAAACACCGCTGTGCTCCGGAACAGGAAGTGATACAATACCGCAGTGAGAGCCAACCACCAGTAAATGAGATGTCCTGCGCTGACATGCAGCTCAGAGGTATGGAGTGACATTCAGGCCAATAATGTCTGAAAGGAAATGCTTCTGACAAACACTACAGATTTTATTTGTTTCTATTTATGTCCAGAGATCAAGGATCCACCATGCAGAGTTTATTAAAGTCCAGAGATCAAGGATCCAGTGACCAATTTCATATTTATTTACTTTGAGACTCAAAATGTTGACATAGAAAACCTGTAAAGCCTACTTTTAGTACACAGAAAATTCACAAGAGGTATCGATAAGCAGAACAATAAGGAATTGGATCGATAAGAAGAATCGATAATGGCATAGATAGAAAAATCTTATCAATACCCATCCCTACTAAAAATATTAGAATATTGCATTTCAAATATAAATAGCATGAATCTTGGTCTGGTTCAGTACACACAATCACAGGGAAGACTGCCAATTTGACAGTTGTCCAGAACACAGGCACCCTCCACAAGGAGGCTAAACCACAGAAGGTCATTTCTGAAAGTGAAGGCTGTATCAATGTATATTCATGGAAAGTTGACTGGAAGGGGAAAGTGTGGTGGGAAAAGACGCACAAGCAACAGGGATGATCACAGCTTTGAGAAGATTGTCAAGAAAAGCAAAATGAAGAAGTTGGGGGAGCTTCAGGAGTGGACTGAAGCTGGAGTCAGTGCATCAAGAGCCACCACACACATACACGTTCAGGAAATGGGCCACAATGTCGCATTCCCAGTGTCAAGCCACTCCTGAACCAGAGAATGTCAGAAGCATCGTACTGGGGCTAAGGAGGAAAAGAACTGACCCACTACTCAGTGGTCTGAGGTCCTGTTTTAAAATGAAAATAAAATTTTGCATCTCATTTGGAAATCAAGGTCCCAGACTGTGGATAAAGAGTGGAGTGGCCCAGAATACAACTGCAGTGTGAAGCTTCCACAGTCAGTTGTGTTGTAATTTTTCACTAAAGACAAGTGATGTGCTAAAGACAAATGTGTTATGATGATATGCAAATGCCAAAAGATGGTTATGTTGTGTGAAATGATGTATTGCTGACAACATTTAATGTGTGTTTAGAAGGATAAATATATATACTTCACAAATTCATTAACAGTATTTAGAAAATACATCCAATATATTCTATGCAACTATATGCAAAAATGTGTGAAAAACAGTTTTTAATAAAAAAGAAAACAAAAAAAAAAACAACATAAGACAGAATTTGGAATTAAAGGTGAAAATTTAAGTAAAAAACACTTATTTTTTTTTAGACCAAAACCTCTTGGTGGAAAAAGTAAGACTGCAATGGAAAAAACAGGCCCTAAATAGTGAATTTCCATGACCCCGAGTTGAACTCACAAAACCTTGGGACTTTCCAAGAAATGATATCATCCACACATGATGTTTTAATGGTGTAATATTGCTATATTTAGAAAAGACCACACTTTTGAGGTGGAGAAATTGCCTTCTTCACAGTATATAAGATCAGCACAAACCAGTGTAAAACCAAAGCTTTTCTGGTGTTCTTGATGACTGAAATTTATGATGCAGACAATAGAGCCAAGGAACGTCATAACGTTTCACAGCTTTTTTTTTTTTTTTTTTACTGAGAAAGCAGCACCCTAGCTCCATGACGAGACAAAGAGAAAAGTGGGAGAAGACTTGGTGAAAGCCACCAGAACAGCTCTTGCGTGTTTTGGACGTCAAGAGCAACCCAGTCATTTGTCACTTTCAACACTCACTTCTTCACAGACGACTAGCAGCTCCAGTTCTGTGTTGTACAGACTAGGGTGATGTAGGAACGTCACACAGCTGTCAACGTGAATGCTATGTTTCACCGTTTCGCAGATGAATGGAAACTAACTACTGCGGATTTAGTGATTTTGACAGATAATGCAGTGAACATGCTTGCACACATTACAGCTTTTGCCCATACACTTAATCAGGCTGCTGGGTGAGCTCTGAAGCTAAGCTCAGTGTCATGCATGCAGGAAAGAACAGGCTACTAAATGGATTTCTACCAGTGCAAATCACGCCATTCAGGACAAACAAAGACTTTTGGATTTGCTCCTCACAAACTGAAAACTGACCTTGTTACAAGGTACAACACCTTGGTTAAAAGGATTGAACCTTTTTTTCTGGAACAGTAACTACCATTTCTGCTGCCCTCCTATCCAGGTGAGAAAATGAGGGAATTCAGGTGACATTTCCACACTGAAAGAAAGTGACGCGCTCAATGCCGAAGAGATCGCTAAGGCTCTCAAGCCAATGCAAGATGCGACCAGCATGATGTCAGAGGACTCCACGTCTACTCGGTCTCTGATCACTCCATTGCATGCTCTGCTCAGCTGCTTCATGATACGCAAGTAGGCTTTGCTGGTGATACACCAGTCGGCCAGCAAATGAAACCGCCTATTCATGAAGATCTGGCAGAGATACACCACTCAGCAAAATAAGAGCCTTCTTCACACTGCCTCTACTCTAGATCCCAGGTTTAAAGCTCTTCCTTGCTCTCTGAAGAGGAAAGGCTCAAGATCCATGGCAAAGTGACCACAGAGGCTGTAGCAATTGAAGTAATTGGCTTACTCTTTAATTATACACATTTTAAAAATATACACAGAATGTGACATGTCATCTGTTTTTGATGAAAGAGATGAAACCGGATGATGCTGAGGAAAATCCTGGAGGAGCCAAAGTCAAGTCCAGAAGACACCTCTGCCCCCCCAAAAAAGAACATCTGCAGCACTGGTTCATCTGCTTGGCAAGACATTTACTGCGGTCAGTGTTGTCCTGAAGTCTGCCAGCACCAGAACTGAGGAAGCACTGTCAAAAGCACCTGAGAGAGAAAATGGCAGGGCCCTCCATTGTCTCAGAAGACCCACTTCAGTGGTAGAGATCCAGTGAGCCAACTTTCACTCTACTGTCTGAACTAGGTAAATGTTATCTATGTAGTATCTATGGCACTCGTGTTGCAATGGAGAGAGTATTGTCCACTGCTGGGGATTAGGTTACAGCACAGTGGTACAGTCTTACTCCAGAACATGTTGACAAACTTCTTTTTCTGCAACCCCCCCCCCCCCCCCCCCCATTATTATAGATGGACAGTAATTCTATATACAGTGCGTCCGTGAAGTATTCACAGCTGTAATTGCTGCCAAAGATGCATCAACAAAGTATTGAGCGAAGTGTGTGAATACTTATGTCCATGTGATTTCTTAGTTTTTTACTGTTAAATTTGCAAAAAAAAAAAAAAAAAAAAAAAAAGATTTTTTCATGTCATTATAGGGTGTTGTAAGTAGAATTTTGAGGGGAAAATGAATTTTTGTCTATTTAGGAATAAGGCTGTAACATAAAATGTAGAAAAATTGAAGCGCTGTGAATACTTTCCAGATGCACTGTACCAAAGCAAAATTGTATTAAATGTTGCTGTGTGATTTTCCTAATAATCATATAAAATTGTTAAATAGTGGGGTATTTTTATTTTTTGAATTTTTGAAATGACTTTGAAAGAGCTTTTGTAAAATAATAACGCAGTTAGCCGAAGCCCAACAATTTTTCTTTTTTTTTGGGGGGGGGGGGGGGGGGGGGGGCGGCGGCTTGGACTTGTTATTCTTTCAGAGAGAGTTGTTATTTCCCCAAGTTATTTGTGGCATTTCAGTTTAACATGAATTTTATTTTCTAAAGTTTTGTTAGAAATAGTTTGAGAAACAATAAGGCAGCTAGCCTAAGCCTAGCAATGTCAGTTACAGAGTATTTTTATTTGTTTTGATGCATTCTTGTCATTCTTTAAGCCAAAGAAATGTGAGAAAGATTCACACCCTTAGTGCAAAACTCAACACACTTCTCAGACGTCTCACATTTCTGCATTATAGAAATTATTTCAATTGATCTTGGGAAATATTTGAATATTTTGAGATACTTTTTTTGGAGCCGTCAGCCATAATTTTCAAAATTAAAACAAAAAAAAATCTTGAAGCATATGCGATGAGTCCAGACTATGTAAAATCTTCCAAGTTCCGAAATATCATTTAACTTTGTGATAGTCCAGTTTTCTGAGATGTACTTGATGTCAAATACACAATATATTTGACAGGGGCCGTGTACAACCCTAAACATAAAATGTTAAGAGAGCTGGAAGCTAATTTACAGCTGTAGTAACCACACACGTATACACAAAATTAAAAACAAACAAACAAACAAACCTATACAAGTCATAGTATATAGTGCTAAAAAAATATAATAGATGCAGCGTTAACAAGCACTATGTTGACCAATTAAAGTTTGTGTTCGTGTGTGCGCCCACCTGTCTGATCTTTAGCAAGAAGGGGATCCCAAAGGTGCCAAAGACCTCTTTATGGAAGTGTGCAACAGGGATCAGCATTTCACTGTCTTTATCCAAGTCCACCTGGTCCAAAGGAATTTCCTGGAATATAAAAAGTCAAGAAGACAAGGACTGAGAATGAAGCAGCAAATAAACAAATAAAAGCTTGGGTAGAAAGTGTGATGATCAAATCAACCCTGACATTAAAATCAGACATAAATGTCCAGTTTCACACAGAAAAACTTCACCATGGAGACTGAATGCTCAAACCTGTATTTCTCCATGTCAAACTAGTTCTTTAAAATTGTAATAACTGGTGGTTACTTGCAAAGTGGCTGGTTGTAGTCAGAGTAAAGAAAAAAAAAAAAAAAAAAGCAAACAGCTATGCTGATAGTTTGCTGAGTGAAAAGGTGACTTTAAATTAAAAACGCATGCAGGGAGCAGTGCACCTCTTTACCTCTATTCTGAAGGTGCGACTGGCAGCAGGAGATAAACATTCTAGCAGCTCGTCCTCCTGGTGAACCCCAATGATTTTATAGCTTACTATCTCTAACAGCCTGAGGGCAAAGAGATGGACAAAGCTTCAGATATTCCTGTGCAGTAACTTTGCAGAGGAATAGATTTACGCTCCATGAAATAAACCACCAACACAAGGTCAACAACAACACCAAAGAAGTGTCAAGATATACTAAAATATTTAAAGATGGGACCTCATTTTATAGAAGCACAGAGTGGGATAAAAAAAAAAAGAAACATTTATTTTCAAATGACCTCATAGTAACAGTTATAACTGTGGGCTCGTAATGATGCATTTACTTATAGGTCAAAAGTCATAGTTGCATACATTTCTAAAACATGCACACACACACACGCCTGCAGAATACCTGAGCTTCTCTGAGCCTTTTTCTGAGAGCTCCACTGCTTTTTTACATTCATCCAAAAGGTCTCGCACGCAGCCATGTTTGTCAGGGTAGAGGGTGATCTCCTGCAACACATACACAAACACTTATTTGCAACATGGAGATGAAGCTTACATCGGTGCGAATCACAAAAGTTGACTGAGCACTTCCAGCTGCATAAATGTGAAGAGTGAAGAGTGTGTGCATCTGTAGTACCTCCTCTCTAAACTGGCTGTTAAGCCATATGCACTTAAAACTCCTCCTGTTCTCAAAGTCTGTAATCTTCATCTTTAACTGTGGATAAGAAAAGATTTAAAGCTTAGTTAACGGGTCCTCGACATGGTGCATTTTCTAAATTTGTTACAGGACACACAGGTCACTTCCATGAACAATTAAGCTGTTATGAATGCTACACATTAGCACAATATGTATTAGCCATTAAATGACTATCCCCATTTTAAAATGGTTTAAATGGTAACAGCCAAAACAGACAATAAAACTGGCTTAACACTGTTCACCAGCTGTTCCTTTGTGTAATTCAAATAACATGAAATTACATAAAATGTAACGTGAGTGAAAAAGTGAAGAAATCATTAATGAGCATAATATAAAGCAGTCCAGCTCTTCCTGTAATATTTTAAATAACATATATAAAAATCAAACAGAAAACAAGCAAAACAATAATTTTGGCTGAATGTGGATTTTTCTTTTTTTTGGGGGGGGGGGGGGGGGGGGGTCTGACCTGCTGGTAGTACAGTTTCTTGGGCTGCCGAGGCTTGAAGAATTGCAGTAGATCTCGCAGCGTTCCCTCATAGTTGTGTCTGAGGGGATTCCCTGGACCGTCCCTGTACCTGGCCACCACACCACCAGGCAGGGGGGATGGGGGAGACGAGAAAGAAGAGGAGCGGGGGAGCCAGACACAGGAGAAACAGAAATGATCAGGAAGAAAGAGTGGAAGAAGACAAGAGGAAGCCAGAATGGGAGGAGTTAAGAGGAAAATGACAAACAGGTGGAAGGGGGACAGGTTACGCAACGTTTCTCAGAAATGCAAACAATCAGATTAAAGATGAAACTGGGAAACAACATGAAATATACTGCTGAAAGCAAAACATTTTAATTTGATAATTTGTTAATTTAAGGTGAGCAGCAACTTGGCTTTACATTCTAATTGGATGGTAAAGACTCTGATAAAACCATAATATTGTGATTTTGGCCTTTGTTGTGAAGCTCTGGCCCGAGGCCAGCAGTCTGAGCTCCTCTGTATCAGCCACATAATAGTTCAGCATTTGTTTACATCACTGATCATGTGACTTCTCACTGCAGGCCTCACTGTGTGTTTGAGACAAGCTTCCTACCCCTGTGACTTGAAGAACTGTAGCAGCATAGGATCGGTGTTCAACCTCTGTGCGACTGTCTTTGCAACCTGGAAAACAGAAGACATGAGAACTATAAGCAGGCGTCACTGCAGGCCAAAAGAAGGGGGGGGGGGGGGGGGCACCACCGCAGGAGGGGAAGGAAAAAAAACAACAAAAAAAAAAACAACAAAAAAAAAAAACATCGCAGGAAACGATCTGACGGCACTTGATACCACAGCTGAGCGTTTCATCTTTCAAGGTCATGTGCGCTTTTGAAGTGGGTGTTAAATCAAACCAAACATGTTGACAGTGATGACCAGAAGATGAGGGATTTACTGACTGGATAGTTTGTCCCGCATGTGGCCTCAGTGGGGGCGCCTCCAGTACCATAACATATGTCACACAAGACTAAAAATCTGCCTTTTCATGCCTAGATTTTACTTACAGTGAGAGTTTCTACCTGCACAAGCAAAGAACCATGGGAAGTTAATATGGTTTAATGTGAAATTCAATATTCAATATTTTTGTGATTTATTATTATTATTAAAACATCTTTGAAACTCACTGGGAGGTTGTAGGTTTTAAAGGATCAAAGCACTTTGAAGGTTTGTACCTGAAAGTAGTTCATGCGGTTCGAAAGTGTGACCACAAAGCCAGGGTCATTATGGATGGTCTTGTCGCAGAAGATGACATCTACCCGGTGATAGAGATCCCGAAAATAATCTTTAGCTGTCGGCAGCTCACTGCTGTCATTCTCTGGGTCATCCCTGCAGGACAGGAAAAGTAAAAATTGAGAGAAAAATAGAGGATGAACGACAAGGATGGTGTCTTCCTCTCATGTGCTGTGCATGTCTACAGAAACACCAGACTGTGAAGTGCATCAAAGCCTTTAAAAAAAAAACAAAACAAACAAAAAAAAACCCTAGTCTTACTTCTGGAAGACAATGATGTCTCCGTCCATGAGCTCATCCAGGGCCTTGTCCAGAGAGACATCGTAGTCCTGTATCCGCTCTGTTAGATTGGGCTTTACTTCCTGTAACACAGACAGTTGAGGGAAAATGAAGTCATCTACTGATCAGACACAACTAGAACAGCCCTCACTGACAGCATTCTTCACAGGTATTCAATCATGTGTTTTTTTTTTTTTTATTACAATTCTTATGCAGTTAACAGAAAAGGATGTCGGTGGTTACTGACTGGACACTGGTCCGGTGTCTCATTCAGTTACCAGGTTTCTCACTCAAGCGCCAACATCACTCCGATCAACAAAACACAAAAAAAGTAAGTGGAACCAGTTTAGAGATTGCTATCGTTTGCTCCCGCAAGGTATAGTTCCTGTTTCTCATCCTTTATCTGTGCAAAACATAAGAGATGCTTGAGCATGTACACATCCACCAAGGGTCAAAAGCACCTAACTGACTTGATAAAGGAGAGTGTGGATGTAAAGATACACAGGACGCACAAAGGATGAGAGAAGATGTAGAAACAAACCAAAACATCGTAGTGTCACAAAGCGAAACCACTCTTTGATCCAACATAATGTATTATTTCTCTTATGACAACCAATATTTCAACCAAGATTTATAAAAATCTCACAATTTTGAGCTTTATTTAAAATAAAATGAAGTGCTCCATGGCCGATGCAATAAACCATTTGAGGCTTCCTGACAAGTGAGTCAATGCTGGCTTAGAAAAGCTGGAGGACGGAAGAGAAACAGACCACAAATGGCATAAAGTTTGACAACATCTATGTGCAACACAGAGAACGTCAAGAGTGCAGTGAAGACAAATGCTTCATAAATAGATCACCTCATAGAGGATAAGGCTAGTTTCCTGCTGAAACCCTGCTCTCTCACACATGACTAGCAGCAAGTCTCCTGTCACAGACACAAACAGAAAAACAATTAAAATGACTTAAGTGCAGTGTGTCAAAATATTTTGCAACAACAGTGTGACGCTAAAGCACAAGGATAAAGACAGAAATTTAAACTCAACAACAGGGTTGCAATAACTTAGCTATAAAATTTTCCCTTTACTGATTAGGTGGATTGCTGATGTCACAGCATCTGAAATCTCATCTCAGTCAACTGAGTTATGACTGTCAAACACATTAGAATTTATGGGCCTGAATCCTTCCACAGTTATGTGTGTGAGTGGATCAAATGGCTATCCCAACTGAAATGTGCTGGTGAGAATCCTTGAACAACAACTTTTATATAGTGCTTTGCAAGGAATCCAAGCACTGAACTAAATAAACTTCAATAATAAATAATAATAAAGGTTGTGGTGTGCACAAGTGCAACACTGAGCTCCTGTCTGTTAATCTCCCTCACAGAGAAATGCTGTGTTAAAATGTGAAAATATGGCAATCAAAGATAGAATTGCCAAAACTTTGTATCACATATCAAACTAAACCATGAACTTAAGCATTACATCCAGTGATACAACAACATTGACATGTCATTTCCACTTACTTATTTTGCAGGATATAGGTGTGTAGATATGTCCACAATAATTTAAACTTCTGGTTTTTGGGTCGTACATCTTCAAAAACAACATGACGTCATCTGAGGACAGAGTTTATAACCTACAATGAGTTAAGGATGATTCATGCTTCTGCGTGAAATGCTGCCAGAAGCAACATGTCAGACATTTATGACCAAGCTGCTCCGGTGTAAGGGATATCTTACCAAAATTAAGTTTTGCAAGATATGTTTGTCAGTATGTATTTTTGTTTTTGGTTGTCGTTTGTAATCATTGCATGTTTCACCTTTAACTCGCTGTGCAGCACACAGTTTACGTCGCAGACTCTTGAAACTTTTACTGTAATTGGAGCAACTTTAACTTTTGACCCCTGTATAAACTGAAACTGACATTTGTCACCATTTTTGCTGTTTTTACCCCATAACTCCAGAATATATTACTCTGTTCATTCCTATCTGCCACTCTTTATATTTATGACTTAGTTTGTACAAAAGAGATTTGAGAAAGGTGGCAGACATTATAGGCCCCCCATTTTGATTGTTTCTTAAACATATGTTTCTTTGCATACTACTGTGTGTATGCAAAGTGAGAGCTCTAACTGCGGTATTGTATCACTTCCTGTTCCGGAGCACAGCGGTGTTTTGCTGTATCTGTTAGCTGTTTAATCTGCGTAATTAGATTGATCTAGATAACGATTTATTTCACAGTGTAATCTTCAAGTGCCTTAACTAAAGCACCCACTCTGCTGAATCACCTCTAAATTATTTTCACATTATTCACTTTGTGTGTTTTTAGGAATCCGCTAGCTTAGCGTAGCTATTAGCTCTTAGCCAGTTTAGCATGTACACCACCAACCCGTTCACATTTCTAACCGTTTTTCCCCACTCGGCGACACACCCACAGAGGAACAAACTCTGGTTATTGGCGACTCTGTTTTGAGAAATGTGAAGTTAGCGACACCAGCAACCATAGTCAAATGTCTTCCGGGGGCCAGAGCAGGCGACACTGAAGGAAATTTGAAACTGCTGGCTAAGGCTAAGCGTGAATTTGGTAAGATTGTAATTCACGTCGGCAGTAATGACACCCGGTTACGCCAATCGGAGGTCATTAAAATTAATACTGAATCAGTGTGGAACTTTGCAAAAACAATGTCGGACTCTGTAGTTTTCTCTGGGCCCCTCCCCAATCGGACCGGGAGTGACATGTTTAGCCGCATGTTCTCCTTGAATTGCTGTCTGTCTGAATGGTGTCCAAAAAATGAGGTGGGCTTCATAGATAACTGGCAAAGCTTCTGCGGAAAACCTGGTCTTGTTAGGAGAGACGGCATCCATCCCACTTTGGATGGAGCAGCGCTCATCTCTAGAAATCTGGCCAATTTTATTAAACCCTCCAAACCGTGACTATCCAGGGTTGGGACCAGGAAGCAGAGTTGTAGTCTTACACACATCTCTGTAGCTTCTCTCCCCCTGCCATCCCCCCAATACCCCATCCCTGTAGAGACGGTGCCTGCTCCCAGACCACCAATAACCAGTAAAAATCTATTTAAGCATAAAAATTCAAAAAGAAAAAATAATATAGCACCTTCAACTGCACCACAGACTAAAACAGTTAAATGTGGTTTATTAAACATTAGGTCTCTCTCTTCTAAGTCCCTGTTAGTAAATGATATAATAATTGATCAACATATTGATTTATTCTGCCTTACAGAAACCTGGTTACAGGATGAATATGTTAGTTTAAATGAGTCAACACCCCCGAGTCACACTAACTGTCAGAATGCTCGTAGCATGGGCCGAGGGGGAGGATTAGCAGCAATCTTCCACTCCAGCTTATTACTTAATCAAAGACCCAGACAGAGCTTTAATTCATTTGAAAGCTTGACTCTTAGTCTTGTCCATCCAAATTGGAAGTCTCAAAAACCAGTTTTATTTATTATCTATCATCCACCTGGTCATTACTGTGAGTTTCTTTGTGATTTTTCAGACTTTTTGTCTGACTTAGTGCTTAGCTCAGATAAGATAATTATAGTGGGTGATTTTAACATCCACATAGATGCTGAGAACACTGCATTTAATCTATTATTAGACTCAGTTGGCTTTGCTCAAAATGTAAATGAGCCCACCCACCACCTTAGCCACAATTTAGATCTTGTTCTGACATATGGCATAGAAATTGAAGACTTAACAGTATTCCCTGAAAACCCCTTTTTGTCTGATCATTTCTTAATAACATTTACTTTAATGGACTACCCAGCAGTATAAGTTTCATTACAGTAGAAGTCTTTCTGAAAGCGCTGTAACTAGGTTTAAGGATATGATTCACTTTGTTATGTTCTTCAATGCCATATACCAACACAGTGCAGAGTAGCTACCTAAACTCTGAGTGAGATAGATTATCTCGTCAATAGCTTTACATCCTCATTGAGCACAACTTTGGATGCTGTAGCTCCTCTGAAAAAGAGAGCCTTAAATCAGAAGTGCCTGACTCCGTGGTATAACCCACAAACTCGCAGCTTAAAGCCGATAACCTGTAAGCTGGAGAGGAAATGGCGTCTATCTAATTTAGAAGATCTTCATTTAGCCTGGAAAAAGAGTCTGTTGCTCTATATAAAAGCCCTCCGTAAAGCTAGGACATCTTACTATTCATCACTAATTGAAGAAAATAAGAACAACCCCAGGTTTCTTTTCAGCACTGTAGCCAGGCTGACAAAGAGTCAGAGCTCTATTGAGCCGAGTATTCCTTTAACTTTAACTAGTAATGACTTCATGACTTTCTTTGCAAATAAAATTTGAACTATTAGAGAAAAAATTATTCATAACCATCCCAAAGACATATCTTCATGTTCGGCTACCTTCAGTAATGCTGGTATTTGGCTAGACTCTTTCTCTTCGATTGTTCTGAGTTATTTTCATTAGTTACTTCCTCCAAACCATCAACATGTCTATTAGACCCCATTCCTACCAGACTGCTCAAGGAAGCCCTACCGTTAATTAATGCTTCGATCTTCAATATGATCAATCTATCTTTATTAGTTGGCTATGTACCACAGGCTTTTAAGGTGGCAGTAATTAAACCATTACTTAAAAAGCCATCACTTGACCCAGCTATCTTAGCTAATTATAGGCCAATCTCCAACCTTCCTTTTCTCTTAACAATTCTTGAAAGGGTAGTTGTAAAACAGCTAACTGATCATCTGCAGAGGAATGGTCTATTTGAAGAGTTTCAGTCAGGTTTTAGAATTCATCATAGTACAGAAACAGCATTAGTGAAGGTTACAAATGATCTTCTGATGGCCTCAGACAGTGGACTCATCTCTGTGCTCGTCCTGTTAGACCTCAGTGCAGCTTTTGATACTGCTGACCATAAAATTTTATTACAGAGATTAGAGCATGCCATAGGTATTAAAGGCACTGTGCTGCAGTGGTTTGAATCATATTTATCTAATAGATTACAATTTGTTCAGGAAATGGGGAGTCTTCTTCATGGACTAAGGTTAATTATGGAGTTCCACAAGGTTCTGTGCTAGGACCGATTTTATTCACTTTATACATGCTTCCCTTAGACAGTATTATTAGAAAGCATTGCTTAAATTTTCATTGTTATGCAGATGATACCCAGCTTTATCTATCCATGAAGCCAGAGGACACACACCAATTAGTTAAACTGCAGGAATGTCTTTCGGAAATAAAGACATGGATGACCTCTAATTTCCTGCTTTTAAATTCAGATAAAACTGAAGTTATTGTACTTGGCCCCACAAATCTTAGAAACATGGTGTCTAACCAGATCCTTACTCTGGATGGCATTACCCTGACCTCCAGTAATACTGCGAGAAAACTTGGAGTCATTTTTGATCAGGATATGTCCTTCAATGCACATATTAAGCAAATATGTAGGACTGCTTTTTTGCATTTGCGCAATATCTCTAAAATTAGAAAGGTCTTGTCTCAGAGTGATGCTGAAAAGCTAATTCATGCATTTATTTCTTCTAGGCTGGACTATTGTAATTCATTATTATCAGGTTGTCCTAAAAGCTCCCTGAAAAGCCTTCAGTTAATTCAAAATGCTGCAGCTAGAGTACTGACAGGGACTAGAAGGAGAGAGCATATTTCACCCATATTGGCTTCTCTTCACTGGCTCCCTCTTAATTCCAGAATAGAATTTAAAATTCTTCTTCTTACTTATAAGGTTTTGAATAATCAGGTCCAATCTTAACTTAGGGACCTCATAGTACCATATCACCCCAATAGAGCGCTTCGCTCTCAGACTGCAGGCTTACTTGTAGTTCCTAGGGTTTGTAAGAGTAGAATGGGAGGCAGAGCCTTCAGCTTTCAGGCTCCTCTCCTGTGGAACCAGCTCCCAATTCGGATTAGGGAGACAGACACCCTCTCTACTTTTAAGATTAAGCTTAAAACTTTCCTTTTTGCTAAAGCTTATAGTTAGGGTTGGATCAGGTGACCCTGAACCATCCCTTAGTTATGCTGCTATAGACTTAGACTGCTGGGGGGTTCCCATGATGCACTGAGTGTTTCTTTCTCTTTTTGCTCTGTATGTACAACTCTGCATTTCATCATTAGTGATTGATCTCTGCTCTCTTCCACTGCATGTCTTTTTCCTGACTCTCTCCCCTCAGCCCCAACCAGTCCCAGCAGAAGACTGCCCCTCCCTGAGCCTGGTTCTGCTGGAGGTTTCTTCCTGTTAAAAGGGAGTTTTCCTTCCCACTGTTGCCAAGTGCTTGCTCACAGGGGGTCGTTTTGACCATTGGGGCTTTTCTGTAATTATTGTATGGCTTTTGCCTTACAATATAAAGTGCCTTGGGGCGACTGTTTGTTGTGATTTGGCGCTATATAAATAAAATTTATTTGATTTGATTTACTGTGTCTATGCGTATGTGTGCACACACACACTACTGTGTGTTCTATACATATACTGTGGATATTTTATGCAAAACCAAATTGGAGTATTTTCCATCACATCAAATATTTCAGGTTGTCAATCAGGTCCATTCATCTGTAGAGTATAATTGGAAGGGGGATTTAAAGATACTTCAGAACAGGAAATATTACTATTGTAGATAGCTACAGATACATATAAGATAAGATATCAGATAAAGATTTTAAGCTTGATAAACAAATCAGTGCTGTTGTGAAGGCAAGTTTCTTTCAACTGAGGCAGCTAGCTAAGTTTAAGTCCTCACTTTCAAGGCATCACTTGGAGATTTTAATCCATGCTTTTGTTATGACTCGGCTGGAGTATTGTAATGCACTGTACGCTGGTATTAGTCAGGCCTCACTTGCACGGCTGCAGCCCGTCTTTTGACTGGATCCCGGAGGTATGACCATGTTTCGCCCATTCTTTTTTCCCTTCACTGGCTGCCTGTTCGCTATCGTATTGATTTTAAAATTTTATTGTTTGTTTTTAAATGTCTTTATGATCTTGCTCCACGGTATCTGTCTGACCTGCTCGTGTCTTATTCCTCATCACGTTCTCTTAGGTCACGAGATCAAGCTTTGCTTGTAGTTCCTCAGACAAAGCTCAAACATAGAGGTGATAGAGCTTTTTCTGTTGTTGGTCCCAGATTGTGGAATGACCTGCCTCTCTGTATCAGGCAGGCGGAGTCACCTCTAGTTTTTAAATCTCGTCTTAAAACATACTTGTTTTCTTTGGCTTTTGACTAGAGGGTTGATGATTTTATTGTTTTTAAAAACTTTTATTGTTTCCAATTTATTTATTTATTTATTGATTGATTGATTTTATGTCATTGTACAGCGCTTTGGTCAACTTTGTTGTTTTTAAATGTGCTCTATAAATAAACTGGATTGGATACATACAGAAAGAATACCAATATCATTCACCATCAATCAAATGCCTTCATCTGGGACCATAAAACATCCATGAAATATAGAGTTTAAAGGTTGCTCTATCCTGATTGGCCCTTATCAAGGTTTGGGTTAATCAGTGCTGCCCTGTAGGATTTTTTTTTTTACCTTTATTTAACCCTCTGGGGCCAATGCCGTTGTATACGATGGCGAAGACCAAGCATTATTAAATTATAAGTAACTTTTTAATGATATGAGATAGAAACTTTTTTTTTTGCTGAAAAGTTAACTCCGCTGTATTTCGAGCCAGCCATCGGCCATCTTTGTACTCCTCATAGAAGCTGTGTGGTGACGTGCGCAATGTGAGTGTCCAATCGGAATTGGTTCACTGTCACATGGTTTTACAAAATCCAATTGTAGGGCAGATTCACCTCACGAGAAAAGCCAAAGATCGTTTTCAGGAGTGATATGTTACTAGTTGGCCCGTTTGAATAGCCCCCTGGGTGCTCCAATGAGTACATACTATTAGTACATACTCAGTGTGCCCTGCGCCATTACGCACAGCGATCAGTGAAAGCAGACGGAGAGCCTCTGATGAAAATCTCACGTGAAAACTGCTTTAGCAGCAGCACAGAACAGTGCAAAACAGAGTAGAAGTAGAAGTTTGTGTTTGCAACCTTTGTGTAATAGCAGACAGAAATTGCCTTGAGACAAAAAAAAAAACAAAAAACAACACATGGACCATTTTGTATATATTGTTCAAAATGTGCATTTGTGTTCATTGTTTGAACCTTTCTGTTGTATAGTCTTTCACACAAGACCTCAAATTACCTTTATAAAGTGTCAAAACAGTTGTTTATTATACTTTGCTGTGTGTTTTGAATAAATGTGTGTGGAAAGTTATTTTCCGCTTCTCTTTTTTTTTCTTTTTTTTGTTTGTAAACCTTTATTACAATTATAAAACACACCAAAAGCATATATATTGTGAAAGCACAGGTTGTCCTGAAAAAAAAAAAAAAAAAAAAAAAAAAAAAAAAAGAGATTGTGGGATGCAGGGAGAGCTGTTAACAGCAATAATAAAACATTTATGTCAGGCGAGTGAACTGTCCAAAAAATGCCCTTGGACCCCAGAGAGTTAACCAGGATAAAACTCATTGAGATTAAGAACCTCTTTCACGAGTGTCCTGGCCAAGAGGCAGGGTAGAGTTACATACACAGTTACTTTTACATAGAAAACAGACACTTGAATGAGATAATACAATCAGGTAAAACATCTACAGGTCAGAGCCATCAAGAGTGATTTTAAAAGTGTTAAGTGGCACTAGCTTGTTCAGTCTAAACTCATTTTGGAGTTAATTCCAAGAGTGGAACGTTGCTTGTCATTGCTTGTAACTCCGCCCCCCCGGGAAGCTATACTGTTACACCGGTTTACAAGGAGACAACCAAAACCCTGTTCAATAGTGCTGTCATTGACTGCAGTCAGCCCAAAAAAAGATGATGACATTGAAGTCGCAACACTGGGAGGCCATGTGGGCTACAGCACAGACTTTATTGGTGTAACTGGTGGCAGCATTTGATGTAAGATATCCTGCTGCAACTGCTATTTTTCCCCATCAGTGGAAAATACCAATTAAACTGACAGATGGATGAAGGCTGACAAGTGAAACTTACGGTCTTTATCAAACTTGGGTAACGTTGCCCCAGTGGCTGCCATCTCTGGATCCACTGTCTCAAGAAATATTGTCCAGGGATTCTCGTTGTCACTCAAGTCAATCATCTGGCACACAAACAAGCAGAGACTTTGGAAAACTGTTTCCATGGTACTGAGTTTGCGATGAAATGATGCATGGAACAGTGCCCCAACAATTCAGTGACTGTCAAAAAAAGTTCCCAGAATTTCAGGTAGATGTCTAAAAAAAAAAAAAAAAAAAAAAATCAAATAAAATCACTCTAAAGCAACTGGACTTCTGGTTTAGTCTTTGAAACACTGACACTTGTCCAAGTGACATCTTCTGTTTCAGACTAATTTGTTTTAGAGTAATTTTTTTCTGGAATTTAGATTTTTCCACAAATATAGAAAAAATAAATAATGCATTTCAAACATAAATGAAAAAGTACATGGATTAAAGTCAGAAGACAATTCAAACTAAGCTACAAAAACAATATTAACAATTTAGCTTGAGTAGACTTATTTCATGATTACTTTTTAAATATTGTAATCTACATAATACTGCAACTAACATTTAAATGTGTATGTTTATTTTTTGTTTTTTAAAGGTCATGTTGCAGTGATAAATCCAGTAATCCCCCCTAGAAGAACGACTTGTAGGGGTGTAACAGATCACAAAACCCAGGATTCCAATCACAGCACTTTTGTAATCACGGATCAGATAGTTTTGTGTTTATTTTTTTTTATTTATTTTTTTTTGTTTTGTTTTTTTTGGAACAGCAAAAACGTCTAGAAAAACATATCTTTACTTCACATTTAAAAAAAAAAAAAAAAGAACTTGAACAATGAAAACAAGGAACTTTTGCCTATGGTCCTGAAAGAAAACAAGGTGCCTGATGTTTAAATCTTTTGAAATAAAATCCTCAATTGTTATATAAAATTGAGTATGGCAAAAAAAAAAAAAAAAAAAAAAAAAAAAAAAAAAAAAAAACTGTCAATATCAAAAACAAATTTAAAAATATAAGGCAATACTAAAATACCCTCAGCCATATGAGCATAAAAGTAACCTCTTAAAATTTCACAACCAGCTCGACAGTGATTGTCTGCTGACTGCTTTTATGATGATAGTATGAATGGCCACACATTTCCTAAGTGCCAAGCAAGCGGTGTGAGAGGGCCGTGTGTGTCAGCTGGAATTCAGGGCTGTGAAATGAAAACTGAAATCCAAGGAATATTTACAGGGGGTCTGGGGGGCATAGGCCCCCAGGTGCTGGGGTCTCAGGCCCCATGGGATCCCAGAAACCAAATTATTATTTTTTTTTTTATCCAATGATACATTTTCAGCATCTCCTGGAACAAAAAAATCTCAAAATTAGAGCATATTTAAATGACCCTGTATTCAACCTTTCATTTGAACAGTCAATAATCATGTTGAAATAACAGAATATGACGTGGAAGTAGGATCTGGAATGATTTTTCTTTTAACTGTAAACCAAATTATGCATTAACTCAGAAGAATTAAACTACATGAAATTCATGAAGAATGAAAGACTGTTACAGCATTTCAAAAACCACAGCTAAAGCGTGTAGAATATTTTTGAAAATCATGGTAAAATATCAATAACATATAATAGCAGATCTGAGGACACTGATTTGTATCTGTAACACACAGATTAGTGTCCGCGGAATGCCGTGGACTCATCAACCTTGCACAATGTCATGTAATAAAAAGACGAACACTTTGCGATAGATATTTTAAAAACTCAGTGACGATCACGATTACAGAGTAAAACAGTAACAGCCCCATGATGAAATCCACAGAATTTCGTAGATACGTGTTTTCAGAGCTCTGGAATTTGGCCGACACCTGCTGCAGGAGGGTTCGATGGGCTCTCACAGCACACAAACTGTCTTTTAGCCACTGGTGTGCACAAATAGTTGTAGCAACAGGTGTACAAGGCAGCTACAATTTTACACATTTTGCATACGATTCTGGCTTCATGCGCACTTCATGCGCAATTCGACCAAATTCGCACGGTGTGTGAAGGGGCCCCATACTGTATTTGCATTGATCCTGCTGTTGTTATCACCCAATAAACAGAAGGTCTTAAGAGAAAAAACAAAGACACTAAAATACACACACACACACACACAAATCATAAGTACTAACCGACTTGTTGCAGTCGGCCTCGTAGTCAAGCATAGCAGGCCGCTTGGTTCCATTGCTCCGCGCCTGCATGGGCCACAACCGCATTTGGTCCTGTGGGAAACCCTGCAGCAAAACAACACATGATCTATACAAATGCTTCTTGTCAGCTTCATCTTTCTGAAATTTGCTTAAATGTAACAGAGGACAAGTGCAAATACTGAAAAAAATCACATTCAAATTTAGTCAGTTTTAATCACCATTTTAAAACTTCAGAGGTTTTAAATCCATTTAAATAAGAAAACCTGAGGATAATTTCTATTCTCTCAATTTGTGGTTGCAAAGAATGGTGCAAAATTTAAAACATGTCTTTCCAATGCAGCATTAATTTGCAGAAAATGTGGACATCATCTTTAAATTCAGGTCTGGCCTAAAGCAAAACATGTTTGATGTGTTTTAAAAGTTGCTGCGGCTCTTGGCGTAAACCAAGAGCTGCAAACCTGCTGCACATTACCAAATCCACCACCTCATGTACAACCCCTGGCAAAAATTATGGAATCACCGGCCTCGGAGGATGTTCATTCAGTTGTTTAATTTTGTAGAAAAAAAGCAGATCACAGACATGACACAAAACTAAAGTCATTTCAAATGGCAACTTTCTGGCTTTAAGAAACACTATAAGAAATCAAGAAAAAAAGACTGTGGCAGTCAGTAACGGTTACTTTTTAGACCAAGCAGAGGAAAAAAAATATGGAATCACTCAATTCTGAGGAAAAAATTATGGAATCACCCTGTAAATTTTCATCCCCCAAATTAACACCTGCATCAAATCAGACCTGCTCATTGACACTGACCCTATGCCATGACATTGACCCTATGTGTCTTTTTGCAAGGAATGTTTTTGCAGTTTTTGCTCTATGGCAAGATGCATTATCATCTTGAAAAATGATATCATCCCCAAACATCCTTTCAATTGTCCAAAATATCAACATAAAGTTGTGCATTTATTGATGATGTAATGACAGCCATCTCCCCAGTGCCTTTACCTGACATGCAGCCCCATATCATCAATGACTGTGGAAATTTACATGTTCTCTTCAGGCAGTCATCTTTATAATCTCATTGGAAAGGCAACAAACAAAAGTTGCAGCATCATCACCTTGCCCAATGCAGATTCGAGATTCATCACTGAATATGACTTTCATCCAGTCATCCACAGTCCACAATTGCTTTTCCTTAGCCCATTGTAGCCTTGTTTTTTTCTGTTTAGCTGTTAATGATGCCTTTCATTTAGCTTTTCTGTATGTAAATCCCATTTCCTTTAGGCGGTTTCTTACAGTTCGGTCACAGACGTTGACTCCAGTTTCCTCCCATTCGTTCCTCATTTGTTTTGTTGTACATTTTTCGATTTTTGAGACATATTGCTTTAAGTTTTCTGTCTTGACGCTTTGTCTTCCTTGGTCTACCAGTATGTTTGCCTTTAACAACCTTCCCACGTTGTTTGTATTTGGTCCAGAGTTTAGACACAGCTGACTGTGAACAACCAACATCTTTCGCAACATTGCGTGATGATTTACCCTCTTTTAAGAGTTTGATAATCCTCTCCTTTGTTTCAATTGACATCTCTCGTGTTGGAGCCATGATTCATGTCAGTCCACTTGGTGCAACAGCTCTCCAAGGTGTGTTCACTCCTTTTTAGATGCAGACTAACGAGCAGATCTGATATGATGCAGGTGTTAGTTTTGGGGATGAAAATTTACACGGTGATTTCATAATTTTTTCCTCAGAATTGAGTGATTCCATATTTTTTTCCTCTGCTTGGTCTAAAAAAGTAACCGTTACTGACTGCCACAATCTTTTTCTTGATTTCTTATAGTGTTTCTTAAAGCCAGAAAGTTGCCATTTGAAATGACTTTAGTTTTGTGTCATGTCTGTGATCTGCTTTTTTTTCTACAAAATTAAACAACTGAATGAACATCCTCCGAGGCCGGTGATTCCATAATTTTTGCCAGGGGTTGTAACAGCTCTGTGTTTTGTTTGACAGCCACCCAGGCAGACCTGCAGTCCCTCCCTATCTACTGGAAGGATGCACTGATCTGTTGTTGTCGAGTATTAATCTGGTATCAACTTGGTCCAGTCAGACACTGAAGTCCTCAGTAACGTGGCATACAGTAGTGTTCAGAATAATAGTAGTGCTATGTGACTAAAGATTAATCCAGGTTTTGAGTATATTTCTTATTGTTACATGGGAAACAAGGTACCAGTAGATTCAGTAGATTCTCACAAATCCAACAAGATCAAGCATTCATGATATGCACACTCTTAAGGCTATGAAATTGGGCTATTAGTAAAAAAAAAAAAAAAAAAAAAAAAAAAGTTAGAAAAGGAGATGTTCACAATAATAGTAGTGTGGCATTCAGTCAGTGAGTTCGTCAATTTTGTGGAACAAACAGGTGTGAATCAGGTGTCCCCTATTTAAGGATGAAGCCAGCACCTGTTGAACATGCTTTTCTCTTTGAAAGCCTGAGAAAAATGGGACATTCTTGACATTGTTCAAAAGAACAGCGTAGTTTGATTAAAAAGTTGATTGGAGAGGGGAAAACTTATACGCAGGTGCAAAAAAATTATAGGCTGTTCATCTACAATGATCTCCAATGCTTTAAAATGGACAAAAAAAAAAAAAAAAAAACAGAGATGTGTGGAAGAAAACGGAAAACCACCATCAAAATGGACAGAAGAATAACCAGAATGGCAAAGGCTCACCCACTGATCAGCTCCAGGATGATCAAAGACAGTCTGGAGTTATACCTGTAAGTGCTGTGACAGTTAGTAGATGCCTGTGTGAAGCTAATTAATTTGCAAGAATCCCCCACAAAGTCCCTCTGTTAAATAAAAGACATGTGCAGAAGAGGTTACAATTTGCCAAAGAACACATCAACTAGCCTAAAGAGAAATGGAGGAATATTTTGTGGACTGATGAGAGTAAAATTGTTCTTTTTGGGTCCAAGGGCTGCAGACAGTTTGTGAGATGACCCCCAAACTCTGTATTCAAGCCACAGTTCAAAGTGAAGACAGTGAAGCATGGTGGTGCAAGCATCATGATATGGACATGTTTCTCCTACTATGGTGTTGGGCCTATATATCGCATATCAGGTATCATGGATCAATTTAGATATGTCAAAATACTTGAAGAGGTCATGTTGCCTTATGCTGAAGAGGACATGCCCTTGAAATGGGTGTTTCAACAAGACAATGACCCCAAGCACTCTAGTAAACGGGCAAAATCGTGGTTCCAAACCAACAAAATTAATGCCTCGCAGATGTGAAGAAATCATGAAAAACTGTGGTTATACAACTAAATACTAGTTTAGTGATTCACAGCATTGTTAAAAAAGCAGTTTGAACATAATAGTTTTGAGTTTGTAGCGTCAACAGCAGATGTTACTATTATTGTGAACACCCCCTTTTCTACTTTTTTTTTTACTAATAGCTCAATTTCATAGCCTTAAGAGTGTGCATATCATGAATGCTTGGTCTTATTGGATTTGTGAGAATCTACTGAATCTACTGGTACCTTGTTTCCCATGTAACAATAAGAAATATACTCAAAACCTGGATTCATCTTTTTAGTCACATAGCACTAGTATTATTCTGAACACTACTGTATGTATGTTTGGTTATAATGGGAGAAAATATGCCAAATGACTGGAGTGTCACAGCTAACACACATCATGCATAAAAGAGGTCTAATTCATGACTTTCCCCAATTGTTCATTTGACTTAAAATCACTGTGGCAGTCTCCAAGGATTCTCAGAAAAGACCTGGCACTGAAGACTGTAAATCTGGAAGCAACTTGCACATTTATCTTCCTGTATGGCAGTTTCATACTCTTCTCCAACATTAAAAAGACTAGTATATCACTATGGTCTTGATATACCAGTCGTGGAAATGTTCAGCAGAAATTACAGTGGAGTTTTTAAACTAGATTGTTGAATAAAATCTTAGAAAGTGAGAGGATGGCTGAGCATGTTGGTTCTGATTTTTAAGAATAATGGGCCTTTCACACTGAACGCGCCAGGCCGCATGTGTCAAAGCTTTCCAATGCGTCGTAACGCCAGGCCGATGCATCTCCAACGCGTCATGACATCAGTTGCTTCGCTTCGGAAGCGTCAAGGGGGGTGGAAATTGCTACGTCACATTCTGGCTGTTTCCACAACCCGAAAAATGTTGAGCAGTTGCCATCTTGAATTTGAGTCGCCTGAACCACAAAAAAGGCTTTAAAAAAAACAGCAGTAGAACGATTTTCCCATCACCCTGCTGAGAGAAGCTTTTTTTTCAGCTACTTTTCGGAGTGACGCCGACTGAAGGAGGACTGACGACTTGGTGGGATATCGATCGAAGCGCGACAGCGGGCCGACCTGCAAGGAGAAGCCGGATTTGGGGCATCATCCCTGGGTAGAGCGAGGCAGGCAGCCGGAGTGATGGAGCAGACCCACTCAGTCCGAAATCTCCCACTTTTTGGATATATGCGAAGTCCCAGTTTTGACCAATGGAGTTTAGTTCTGCAGCTTTTTCGAGGTGAGAATAATATAAAAGTAAAACGTGATGTTTACTGCACTGCTGTGAAGGTTTATTGATCAGCTAACGTTGGCTTAGCCTTTTAGCACAGTTGATCTGAGTGAACGCTTTAATTTGTAAATGTTTCAGTCTTTTTTTATTTTTACCAAATAAAGCTACAGATTTTTTTGGAGACCAGAAAAGCTTAACTTTAAATAACTTTTTTTTCCTGCCATTTTTTTTTTATCTAAACTGTTTAGTGTTTCTTTATATTTTAAGACATATTTTTATTTGTCCCAATCAGGAACATTTGCTGTGCAGACAACCTAAATACAGATGCACTTCTAAAACTTCCATTGATGAGCTGAACACCATGAAGTCCAGGTGAAAGAAAACATCTCTGCTCTTCAAAATAGGAGAAAAGTGTCTTCAACAACAACGCCAGAGGTCAAAGCTGCAGACGAGACCTTCATCTGGTCCTGAGAATTCAGCATAACATCACCTGCTTCTAAATAAAAGGCTCTTTCAACAGCAACTATTTTATTATTTTTTAAAAAGGTGTTTCATTTTATATTTTAACAATAAATGAATGGATCATTAAAAATGTCCACGAAATTAAAGTCAAGAGACATTTGCACAGGTAGAAGCTCTACCCTTTATTGTGCTCAAATTCATGTTTTAGAAATGACTATCCTGATTACAACCCCTGGCAAAAATTATGGAATCACCGGCCTCGGAGGATGTTCATTCAGTTGTTTAATTTTGTAGAGAAACAGCAGATCACGGACATGACACAAAACTAAAGTCATTTCAAATGGCAACTTTCTGGCTTTAAGAAACACTATAAGAAATCAGGAAAAAAAATTGTGGCAGTCAGTAATGGTTACTTTTTTAGACCAAGCAGAGGGAAAAAAAAATATGGAATCACTCAATTCTGAGGAAAAAATTATGGAATCATGAAAAACAAAAGAAAGTTCCAACACATCACTAGTATTTTGTTGCACCACCTCTGGCTTTTATAACAGCCTGCAGTCTCTGAGGCATGGACTGAATATGAATATGACTTTCATCCAGTCATCCACAGTCCACGATTGCTTTTCCTTAGCCCATTGTAACCTTGCTTTTTTCTGTTTAGGTGTTAATGATGGCTTTCGTTTAGCTTTTCTGTATGTAAATCCCATTTCCTTTAGGTGGTTTCTTACAGTTCAGTCACAGACGTTGACTCCAGTTTCCTCCCATTCATTCCTCATTTGTTTTGATGTGCATTTTCGATTTTTGAGACATATTGCTTTAAGTTTTCTGTCTTGCCGATTTGATGTCTTCCTTGGTCTACCAGTATGTTTGCCTTCAACAACCTTCCCATGTTGTTTGCATTTGGTCCAGAGTTTAGACACAACTGACTGTGAACAACCAACATCTTTTGCAACATTGCGTGATTTACCCTCTTTTAAGAGTTTGATAATCCTCTCCTTTGTTTCAATTGACATCTCTCGTGTTGGAGCCATGATTCATGTCAGTCCACTTGGTGCAACAGCTCTCCAAGGTGTGATCACTCCTTTTTAGATGCAGACTAACGAGCAGATCTAATTTGATGCAGGTGTTAGTTTTGGGGATGAAAATTTACAGGGTGATTCCATCATTTTTTCCTCATAACTGAGTGATTCCATATTTTTTTCCCTCTGCTTGGTCTAAAAAAGTAACCGTTACTGACTCCCACATTTTTTTTCCTGATTTCTTATAGTGTTTCTTAAAGCCAGAAAGTTGCCATTTGAAATGACTTTAGTTTTGTGTCATGTCTGTGATCTGCTGTTTTTCTACAAAATTAAACAACTGAATGAACATCCTCTGAGGCCGGTGATTCCATAATTTTTGCCAGTGGTTGTACATTAAAGGCAATCACATATTACGACGTAATTACAAGTTGAAATGACTAAAAAAAATTTCATCATGAGGTTTATGTCACAGACATCCTACTTTACAATCACATTGCAACCATTCTTAAATTATCTCCTGTTGCATTTATAATACACATTTGTTTTTATTTACAGTGTCTGTTTTTCTGGTTGAAATGAGATATGAATAATCTGCCAGACTTAAAAAAAAATGTACAAATTTCCATGTTATTTTATTTGTCTAAAAATAAATGTCCAAGGTTCCTTATGTTAAACAAGAAATTATCTAATCTGAAATAACAGGTGGTTTTAATTTACAGATGAAGAAAGGTTTCTAAAGAACCATTTATTGATTTATTTAGCTATTTTAATTACAAGTGTTCTAGACTTTTTTTTCTTTTTTTACAGTAATCAGAAATTTTGAGGTAATAAAAAAAAAAACATTTGCAAGGATTTTTCTTCATAAAACTGCTCTATAAATGAGCAGTCCTGTGACACGTTTGTTTTGTATCGATCAGTGGTTTCTGCACCGATCTGTTTTGTAGAGATCAGTGGTTTCTGCCACTAGTCTTCCATGTTTTGGCTCAACGCGTCGTTCCTACTGGACAACGCGAAGCTACGTCACAGACGCCTCTAAAAAGCAACGCGTCTCATTGAAAATAATGGTTTTTAGACCGATTCGTGACGCCTCTGATGCGTCTGGTGTGAAAGGCCCTTTAGAACATTAGAGTATCAAAGCGGACAACAACTTTGTTTACATATGAAGCCGTGTGTAACCGGAGCAGCACCAGACAGCAGAACAATATTCTAAATGGCTGCTGCGTGCCAACACAGGAGAAATAAAATCAGCGAGATTCGGTTGTGTTTCAGAGCATGAATTTATTACTACGTTGTGTTTTCTAAATACGCTGTGTGTTACAAAGGACCCAGAGCCAGAAATACATTTGTCACCAACCCTCAGAAAATGAAAGCAAAAACAAATAGTATGCCTTCTATGGCGGTATGTAAGTACCTATATGCAGTAGGAAGAATTTCTTTAATTTGTAAGTTTGTTGGTTTTTGCATCCAGAACTGCTCTGAGCATGCACCAAGTGGAGTACAAGCCTGTTTTTAACAGGCTGCCTTCACAATAAAATTTACATGTATGTCAGGCATTAACTCTTGTCCGATTGTCCGGGACAAGTGTAAAATGTGATTGGACGAGCAATATGCTCTAAATCGTTGTCCGACCGGACAAGTGGCATTTTTTTGGTTTAAAACGTTTAAATTCTTTATTTTCATGGCTCGGAACCAAAATACCTGACCGCCTCCTTTTTGTTTTCTTATTTACATCACGTCTTGTCTCGAACCTCGCGAGAAAGCGCCTTCGGTTTTTCCAGCCACTCTCCATGCAGCGGACAATCCGAAAACATGATATCAATCTGCACGCGAGACCACTGTATGGAGTGTGCGTTTGTAGCAGAGGCTGACATTTGTTGGGAATCCCACGAGTCACGGGACTCCCGTGGGAATCCCACGGGATGGGAGTCAACTTTGCTATTTAGCACGTGATTGGGACAGTACGGGATTAAAAATTCACAGGAGCGAGAATCAAGGTTTTAGGCAGCGAGCCATCCTGCTGTCATTTGAGCAGTCAATTTTCGAAAAAGACGCCGAAAAAATAGCAAGCAGCTTTGCTTAAAGCTGTCTAAAATTAAGACTGGGTCCAATCGCTGCAGCCGTGTGTGTGTGTGTGTGTGTGTGTCGGCTGGCTGCGAAGAGCGAGGGTGGGCAGGGAAGGGGCACACTGAGCACAGAGTGAAAAAACAAACTAAACTGTGGCACTGCCTTTATTTCTCTCTGGACTGTTCTGACGGTACGTCCTGTTCACACCGTGTGCACGTGTGGGTGACAGTTATACTGAAATTATGAGATGAAATTAATTGGTCAAAATCAGTGCTTAATTTGTAAAGTGGGAGGTCCCGGAGCGCAGAGGATGGGTGGCTCCGGTGCAGAAAAAAAAAAGGAAAAAAAAAAAAGGGCGGGGCGCTTATGAACAACGCTGTGCGCCACACCGAAAATAAACTGGGCATGTATTGTAGGCCTAGTCACACCAAATCTGGATAGAGTACAATCAGTGGTCCCTCGTTTATCGCGGGAGTTACGTTCTCCGCGTTCACACCGGGCACGACACAAGCGACTACAGCCACAGGTTGCCATGTAATCCCTATGTAAGGACGCATTTTGGCGCCAAACCGCGCAGCGGGACGCGGGTGAAGCGATTTTGAGCGTTTGTGGTGCGATACTACGTCGCGATGCCCTCCTCCCCAAGTTTAAAAATCTGAACTTTTTCGTCTCGTCGCGCCGTGATGACCAATCAGGGACTGAATATGTAGTGACGTGGAGATGTCTGGAATTTGACTGAAGATGTGAACATGTCCTGTATCTGGTAGCAGCCTGTGAGCAGGACTTATGTCTCTTTTGTCCTTTATTTCACAATCATGACAGTTTTTGGAGCGAGCAGGAGCCCCACAGCAGCGGGAGCGGAGTTTCTTTTTCTTTTTTACGTGCGCGCGCGAGGGTCCATGGAGATTATTTTACTTATTAACTACACAGATGCATAATAAAGCAAATGGTGACTGGTTTCTAAAGACAATTATGACAGTTTTTTTTGGGAAAGAGCGAGAAGCAGCCTCACAGCAAGCCGCAGAGATTCGTTCTTTTTTTTTTACGTGCGCATGCGAGCAAATTGTCTGTGTGGACAATATTTTATTAATTAACTACACAGATGTATAATAAAACAAATGGTGACTGGTTTCTAAACACAATTATGAGAGTTTTTTGGGGGAAGAGCGAGCTGCAACAAGCAGCGGAGTTTCTTTTTTTTTTTTTTTATTGCTTACATGTGCGCGCGTGAACGGGACAGTTGGTCCTCAAACTGGGTCCCGCAGAGGTGGAAGGACTGCTGAAAGCGGCCATCATCCAGACGCAGCTCCTGGAGCAAATAATGATACTCCCTGTATTGGGAGCTTTTCACAACAACTCGCTCCGTGTGAAAGGTCCGTCATGATGACTTGACGCCGAGCGGAATGGAAGCTCCTCCTATTTGATGACGCACTGGGGCGAATTTTCGCAACGAAAGTCCACCCAAGCAGAGCGACACACCGGGCAAAGGAGGCGCGTCCGTCGCCACGCGACCCCACGAATTTGTAGCGTCTGATTGCGCCCGGTGTGAACGCGGCAGAAATCCGCGAAGTAGCGCTATTTTTTACACTTATTATAGATGTTTTAAGGCTGTAAAACCCCTCACTACACACTTTTCTCAAACAGGCATTAACATTTTCTCACTTTTCTCTCTCGTGTAAACACTTTTTTCTTCTGTGCGAGAAGATTATAAACAGACACACGCAGAACACAATGCGCGGCTCTCCCTTCCCTCACTGCCTCCGGGGGTACAGATGCGGGACCCGCAAAGAATCCAAGTCCTCCCTCGGTAGTCACGGAGCTCTGCGGCTGCGGTCAACATCCGGATCAAAACAGTGAGAGTAGCCTCTGGACCTGTTGCCAGATTTGGCGCAATTCCGCACAGCAGACAGGAGGGCGGCGGTGTGATTGGCAGTGAGAGCAATCGCTGTGATTTTTTTTTTTATATTTTGTTAGTCAAGAGAGGTGGCAGATCACGGATCCAGTATGAATAGCTTGCGGAGCCAACGTCCGAGGTTCCGGAGTGCGCGTCCGAGGTTCTGGAGCGTGCTCCGGCTTGCTCCCCCTCAAATTAAGCCCTGGTCAAAATTCCTTAAAATGAGAATATATGAATGAACAGAATAAAAATCACACACACACACACGTGTGATTAAAAAAACTGATGTGGAGAAACTCTGCAGTGATGTTCAGAAGCAGAAATCACATAACCCAGTGGCATCTCTACTTCCTGCGCAAACTCAAGCGGGCAAGTGCTCCACCAACCATCATGAGCACCACTGAGAGCATTTCCAGCTGCATCACTATGTGGGGCGGAAGCTGCACTGACTATAACAGGAAAGCCCTGCAGCGCATAGTGAATGCAGCTGGAAGGATCACTGGTGCCTCACTCCCCTCTCTGCAAGACAAATACACCACCCACCTCACCTGCAAAGCAACCACAATTGTGGGCGATGCAAGCCATCCCGCACACAACCTGTTTAGCACTCTGCCCTCTGGGAAGAGGTACAGGAGCCTCCGGTCCCGTACCACCAGACTTCATTCACCAGGCTGTGAGACTATTGAACTCTCTCCCCCCATATATATATATATATATATATATATATATATATATATAGCCCATGACAATGTCCTGCAGTGATTCACTTTATCACCACCACACCACTTGCACAGTGTCTTAAAAATCTGCTGCTGCTACAAATACTGAATGGTTTGCACTACTGCACTTTCTACTTTTACTATTACCTCAGACACTACACTGTAAATACCTGTGCACTTTTCTGTCCTTATTGTCGAAATGTCTTGTCCTGTCATCACCGAGGGAAGGTGAGAAACGAAATTTTGATTCCTTGTATGTCTAGTACATGTGAAGAATTGACAAAGCCAACTCTGACTTTTACAAAGTAATGGAGGGTGCGATAAAGATGTAAAGACGAGAGCGCAGGCAAAGTGGAATGACTGGAGAAAAATGGCAGGAGCGATTTGTGACAAAAGGATAACTAAGAGTGAAAGGTAGAGTTTACAGACAGTAAGTACTGAGATCTGCCATGCTATACGGCTTTGAGGTCATTGTTAATAAAAAACACAGGGAGCAGAGCTGGAGGTGGCAGAGCTGAAGATGTTGCAATATTCTTTGGGAGTAACAAGGATCTACAGGAACAGGAATGAGCATAACAGAGAGACAAGATGGTTAAGACAGTTTAGAGACAAAATCAGACTGACAATGTTTGTATGTGTGCAAAGGAGGGACCCAGGGTATATGGGGGAAGGATGCTGAGGATGGAGCCACCAGGCAGGAGGACAAGATGGAGGCCAAAGAAAAGGTTTGGATGGTTATGGATGTGCTGAGAGGCCAAGAAGGTTGTTTTTTGTGAAAGAGGAAGACACAGAGGACAGGGTAAGATAGAGAAGGACGATCTGCTGTAGTGACTCCTAAGACCTCCTTTTGGGAGGTGATGGTCTAGTGGTTAAGTGTTGGGTTTGAAACCAGAGGATCATCAGTTCAAATCCCTGCCTGACCAGAAAAATCACTCAGGGCCCTTGGGCAAGGTCCTTAATCCCCCAGTTGCTCCCGGTGTGTAGTGGGCGCCTTGCATGGCAGCAGCCTGACATCGGGGTGAATGTGAGGCATTGATGTGTAAAGCGCTTTGAGCGTCTGATGCAGACGGAAAAGCACGATATAAATGCACTCCATTTACCATTTATTTATAAACAGAAGCAACTGAAAGAAGCAGTAGCAGTAGTAGTAGCAGTAGTAGTAGTAGTAGTAGTATCATCTCACCATGGTCTGCGAGAGGTTCTGGACAAACTCTTGCAATGTGGAGCTCTTCAGGACTTTGAAGACAGTGTACTTCACCTTCTCCTCATCATACATGTCATTGCCTTGATGACCACAGAACTGGTCCTCCGTGACCATCTGTGCAGAGCAAGACAGAAAACAGCACAGCTGTAACAAATGGTAGGAAACATGTAAGGACAAATTCAGCACAGTTGCTAGGTGTGGCAAACTCTGAATTGTGACTGCAGCAGAATTAATTTCATCCTTAAAAATTTTTTTTTATTAAATATATTGTCATTAGGGATCGGGAACCAGTTCTTTTCGGGTATTTTTAAGAAATGATACAATCCACCAACATCAATAGCCTTTTTGCTTAGCGATTCCCTTATTGGTACTTCAGAGCAGCCGTTGTTTTTGAGGGTGTTTGTCGGGAAAATGATCATTTCTCTACATTGATTTACAGACCCTGCAGTGGGTCTGTAATCAAACATTTCTGCAGCGCGGTATTGCTTTGAACCTTGAACCAATGAAGCAGTGCTTCGATCTGGTGCTTCGTTGGTTCATTGTTTCGCTCCTCTTCAGAAGCGGCAACTCCGCTTCTTAACCCCTCTCAAAGCCATTAAAATATGTCAATCATGAGTCAGTTTTGTGCAGATTAAAGTGACTAACTGGGACTCCTGTCTCGTTGCAAGAAAGAAATGAGAATCGTCCTCCGTTCCGTTGCTCCAACATACAGTGGAGTCTTCCATGCCCTAATATCTATCTGCGGTGCATATTTAGTGAGAAGCTGTGAAGCAGTTTTCAAAGCCTATATAAAGTGAAATCTTAAATGGACTGCATTTATATAGCACTTTTCCATCTACATCAGACACTCAAAGCGCTTTACAATTATGCCTCACATTCACCCCGATGTCAGGGTGCTGCCATACAAGGCGCTCACTACACACCGGGAGCAATAGGGGATTAAAGACCTTGTCCAAGGGCCCTTAGTGATTTTCCAGCCAGGCAGGGATTGGAACCGAGGATCTTCTGGTCTCAATCCCACAGCTTAGCCACAAGACCATCACCTTGCCTTGATCCAGAATCCAGATCTGGATCACTGCCAAAATTCAGTGGAGTCTTCCATGCCCTAATATTTATCTACGGTGCAAATGTGGTGAAAATCTGTGAAGTAGTTTTGGAGTAATTGTTCAAAGACTATATAAGGTGAAATCTTGAGCCAGAATCCGGATCCAGATCACCTCGAAAATACAGTGAGTTTTCCATGGCCTAATATCTATCTGTGGTGAAAATCTGGTGAGAATCCATGAAACAGTTTTGATGTAATCCTTCAAAGCCTGTATAAAGTGAATCTTGATCCAGAATCTGGATACAGATCACCTCCAAAATATAATGGATTCTTTCATGGCCTAATTTGTATCAATGTTGAAAATTTCATCAAAATCTGTGCAGTAGTTTCGATGTAATCCTGCTAAAGGTAATCCTTCCAAACCTATATAAAGTGAAACTTGATCAGGAATCCGGATCACCTCCAAAATTTAACGGGTTCTTCTGTGGCCTAATATCTATCTGTGGTGAAAATTTCATCAAAATCCGGTCAGTAATTTTGACGTAATTCTGCTAACAAACAGACAGACAAGTAAATAAATGCCAATGATTTTATTACGTTCTCTGTGGCCGTAATAAGATGAAAGACTTACACTGAGTATGAGGTCTGTATGGGGAAATATCAGGCTGAATCCCCGTACAGACCGAGCAAGCGAGGTTTTTATATATATATATATATATATATATATATATATAATATATTCACGCAAACTTACAGTAAAGTCCGAATATGCTGCTGACAGTGTTGGGCTCATTCGCTTTCTTCACCTCCATGAAAAACTCGCTAAGAGATGGTCCATTCATTAGCTGGTAAGTTTTCAATCTGTGTTTTTTCTGATGCTGTTTAGATATTTATGGAGTATGTTCATGTCCAACTTTTTTTTTTCCCTAATCGTTTAGCTTCCTGGTTTGTAATGAAACTATGCGTTGCGGACAGAACTGTCATGGTAACCGGTCCCAAAATATGGAAAATATCCTACCGGTAATCAGCCAGTCAGAGCGGTGCGTTAGAGTCACAGCTATGTACGTGATTTAAAAAAAATAAATAAATCCCTGTTTTGGTCCTCCTCCTCTAACCAGGCCCATTTGATTTTATTATTGATAGAACTGTCACTTTAAATAGTCTCCCCTTACAGAACAATGTTTCCAGCCATGAATTTCCTTGTAGTTTAAGCAGTTTTCAGGATGCCACAAACTTCACTGTAAAGTTTTTAACAATACTCTCATGGCTGCGTGCGTCCAATTCAGTGACGCTTTATAAATGGAATGAGCATATTTATTTTTTAATCTTGAATAGTTGGAATGAAGATGTGAAAACACAGAGCTTTCATATTCACTATGACATCTCATTGAAGACTTTTCCAATTGCTTTACAAACAGTAGATTGTTCCAGCAAGTACACAACTGAAATCTGACCCCAGACCATTACAGAAAAAAAAAATATATCTAAAGAATGAAAAAATTTTCCATGGACAAAAAAAAAAAAAAAAAAAAAAATACAGATTTGCAGAAATTTCCAGAAGACTCATGTCAGTGTATAAACAAAAAAAGAATGAATAAAAAAAGTGAGCTCCACACCAAACCGAGAGGGTTAGACACTTGTAAAACACCTAGAGCCTAAATAAAAATTACAGGTTAAGTTTATATCCATCTCTTACACTGAACCTGCATGTAGAGGTGGCCCCTCTGCCTTTCCTTTCGCTTCTGAGCTTCTAAACCCTCTTCTCTTCCTGCAGCCTGCTCCACTAACTGCTGGGGGATGTCCACTGTCAGTCATCGGCTGGAGGACTTCACCTGGTAGTGAAGCCGCAGTTTCAGCACGGTGGCACACAAAACAAATAAACAAAAAAAAAAAACTACACTTACTGAGCCTGGACTCACGGATGTAGACCAACATGTAGGCATTGGTGCAGTGGCGCACTGAGAGATCATCATCGTGACCCCCATAGTTGTGCTCAATGGCCTCTTCCTTTGTGCACCTTGACACCACGTCATCATCAAACTTACACCACTGCAGACCGAAGCAGAGAGACAGGACAGACCGAAGTATGAGGAAGTAAGAAAGACAAGATGTGTGGGACAGAGGGTCAGCTAACACTGCAAACTGAATGAATTGTGTGAATCATGAATTTTATTCTGACATTCATTACCAACATGCCAGATTAATTCAAAACTCTCAACTTTAGCATTTTGACAGATCATTACATTTAGAGCCTGACAGATGAACCGATTTGATGATATTAGCCTCACAAACACATCGATATCGATGTTATCTTTCCCGACATGATGAGTTTTATATTATAATGCAGAAAAACACTTTGGCTGTTGGAAATTGTACCATGTTGTAGACTGTCTACCGAGAATACTTGAATGGGATTGTTTTACAATGCTGTCAAGCAATGGCTGGGACCGCCATCACCCCTTGGTCACATTAGCTACAGAGATGGAGGCAAAGTGACCAGCTGCCATCCATTTACAATCAGAGTGGGCATTTACAGGCAACAAAAGACAAGTGTTTGATGTATGTACAGAAGTGAAGTCTATTTTACGTAAATGCCTCAGTGATGACCACGATGGCCAGCAATCCGAGTGAAGGCAGTGTGACATATGTTGGTTTGTTGGATATAATTAGTCACGTGTGATAAAAGTTCATGTTTAAAACATGAAAGTCTCAATTATATTTCTTTGTTTACAAGGGTTTGATAATGAAGTGTTTGGAATCATTGCTATGCTTTATGTGTACATTGGCAGATACGAGGTCTATTAGAAAGAAAACCGACAGGTTTTATTTTTTAAAAAACTATATGGATTTGAATCACGTGTGATTACGTCAGCCAAGCTTGAACCCTCGTGCGCATGTGTGAGTTTTTCCACGCCTGTCGGTGGACGTCATTCGCCTGTGAGCACAACCTTGTGGGAGGAGTGGTCCAGCCCCCTCGTCGGATTTTCATTGTCTGAGAAGTGCTGAGATACTGGCGCTGTGCTTGATCAAATTTTTTTCAAGAACTGTGAGGCACATCCGAGTGGAGGACCATTCAAGAAATTCAGCTGGTTTCGGTGAAAATTTTAACGGCTGATGAGAGATTTGGATTGTTTCTTATTGCTGTAAGGACTTCCCACGGAGCGGGGACATCGCGCAGCGCTCCGAGGCGACGTCGTCATCCGGTTTCAAAGCTGAAAACCTCCAAATTTAAGCCTCTGTTGACTCAGGACGTCGTGAGAGAACAGAGAACTTTCAGAAGAGGTCGGAATCAGCAGTTTATCCGGACATTCCACTGTTAAAGGAGATTTTTTTTAATGAAAGACGTGCGGACGGATTGGCATGCCGGCTCGCCCGCCACAGGAAAAACACCTCCGTGTTGATAACCATTTGTAAAATCCAGGCGGCTTTTGGTGGATTTCAGTTGAGTGAGTATCTCAGAAATGGTTTAACAGCAGGGCATGTTCCAACTTGTCCTTAAGGCTTCCAACGGAGGTGTTTTTTCCTGTGGCGGGCCGACGCGCCAATCCGTCCGCACATCTTTCATTAAAAAAAAAAAAAAAAATCTCCTTTAACAGTGGAATGTCCGGATAAACTGCTGATTCCAACCTCTTCTGAAAGTTCTCTGTTCTCTCACGACGTCCTGAGTCAACAGAGGCTTAAATTTGGAGGTTTGCAGCTTGAAACAGGATGACGACGTCGCCTCGGAGCGCTGCACGACGTCCCGCTCCATGGGAAGTCCTTACAGCGATAGAAACAATCTAAAATCTCTCATCAGCCGTTAAAATTTTCACCGAAAACCAGCTGAATTTCTCGAATGGTATCCACTCGGATTGTGCCTCACAGTTTTTGAAAAAAATTCTGATCAAGCACAGCGCCAGTCTCTCAGCAACTTCTCAGACAAAGGAATTCCGACGAGGGGGCTGGACCACTCCTTCCACAAGGCGTGCTCACAGGCGAATGACGTCACCGACAAGCGTGAAAAAACTCTCACATGCCCACGAGGGTTCAAGCTTGGCTGATGTAATCACGTGATTCAAATCCATATGGTTTTTTAAAAAAATAATAAGGTTGGATACTTTTATCACAGACCTCGTATGTCGGTGTTGGAAATTGTTTTTTAATTTTATTTCACAATATCTGTATCAGCCCCCTCCCCCCCAAAAAATCCCCATCAGTCAGGCTCTAAACAAAGAACACAACACAAACTGTTCATGTTAAATTAGCTAGCTACAACAAAATTCCACTGACCCACTGCAAAGCATAAAGTTTTTGGTGAAAGGTGGGGAAAAAAAGTTGTTCTCACAATTGGTTCCTTGACACTCACTTTGCCGTCTCCTTTAGGGTTAAGATAGACGACATAATGACCACCATGGTTGTCGCCGCTGTGAACCAGTACTGCATGAAGGATGTAGTTGGCCGGGTCCTTGGAATCCGGCTTCTGGAGGAACTCATCTAGTGGTAACTGATCTGGAAACTCAAACCTGTGAAGAATATAGTGGTTGCACAGAACAGCAACAGATTACAATACTATCAATCAAATCTAGTACTTTTATCTGCTTACTTGTCAACCAAATAAGGACATAATGAAAGAGCACAACAGGCTTTGGTGTAGGGCTGAAACGATTAGTCGAGTAACTCGAATAATTCGATTACAACAAATGTTCAATGCAAATTCTGTGCCTCGAAGCTCCGTTTAATGTTGCAGTACATATGCCAGGCCTGTGTGTGGTGCTGTAACATCCTCAGAGGGGAAAAAAAAACAAAAACAGAAGAGTACAGCTAAGACTAGAGCTAATCAATGTAGCACCAAAAGCTACAGCTTTCCAACGTGACACAGAGCAAAATAAAGGCCTTCTAGAGAAAGGGTCCACGCTGGTCATCTGAAATAGCTTATACTGCACATTTAAAGCAAAACAGTGTGATTGTCTGTTTTTAAAAAAAACACACGGTTTTGTCCGCTGGCTGTGCTCCACTCTACATGCACTTTAAGTCAATCAAGTTTATTCAAAACTACCTTTATTTGGATTTAATCAGCGTTCCATTGACAGAGTGCAGAGCAGATTTATCAATGTGGCTTTTGTGGAAAAGCTGCACTCTGGAGACCAGTTTTTTCACAGGCTGTGCTCACGTTCACGTGCAGCCAGATTGACTGAGGATTACACAGACCGCCTGTGCTTATGGACCAGTGTCAGGGGAGTGCTGAGCTCCTGACATCGGGAAGGATCCAAACTTGTAAAGATATGAAAAAACAAATTACCCAGGAAAAGAGAAAGGGATACAAGAAATTTGACAGTCTGCGTGGTGGTGGAGCGACATTGTGCCATTACTGAGGGAGAGCCTGGACTACTGATGTTGTTTAAAAATGCAAAAGTACTTTATCAGATTACTCGATTAATCTGATTAAAAAATTGCAATACTCCATTTCAAAAATATTTCAAAAATATTCTATAGCAGCAGTTGGTGAAGCTCCAACATTACTCACCGAACGTTGATTTAAGTTCCCTCAATAAAATCTGTAAGTCGTCTTTTTCAGGTTATTTGTGCATTTGTTTTTTACTGAGCTAAAACATCACAGTCAATGTTGAAATATTAATGGACTAGACTCTACAAATATATCTTAATTTGCAGTGTATACCTTAAAAGGAATAATAATGTTTCATGTTACAGTGAGAAAAGGGATAACAGAGCTGGTGCCGGTATCAGCATTAGTGCATGTCCTAAAGGTGTCTCAGTGCCCTGGCATCAAAACATCAGCTCCAACACAGAATGATACTGTTGACAAGAACTGCCACCAGTGACTCATTGTCAGTGTGTTTGTGCAGAAGGTCTGGGTGTGCCACTTGAAGATGCCAGGCAGAAGTGCACCTGTTCCTGGAAACAGATTGCTCCTTTAACCTGTGCTAATACTAAGTACCAGAGTGACTATAAAATTGTTTTTCTGCCCCAGGCACTGAAGTAGCATTGTACAGCATGTAGGAGGACAGTGACGGGAAGCGAGACCACCTTTGTAAACTAACAAAAGCTGATGGAATATCATTTATTTCTTTCACCACTTCAGGAGAATAGCTGGCTTGTTTTCTTTCAGTGCACAGTATATTTGGTCTGACAGATGAAGGCACCAAATAAGGTAGATAATGCCTGTTTATTTACAATCGTGCAAACACAAAAAGCAGAAATGGGACACTGACCTATGTGACCTTCTCCAGGTTGCAGGATTCTGTAGTTTAGGAAGTAGCTGAATGAAGTCTGTAATATTTTGTTGGGAAGCTATTAACTCATTGAGTGCCAGCCATTTTCAAAGTTCAGAACATCCCAGTGCCAGGATTTTTCAGCATTTGAGTGTTTTTTTCAAGACCCATAGAAAATTGAGTTTTATGTCCATGTCAACAACAAACATACCAAAAGAAACTTCAGACTTTCCTTTATCATCAGAAAAAAAAACATTTGTACCTCTTTCCATTCTTTAGTTAATTGTCTGCAGAACATGGGTGGGTATCACTAAAAATGCTGATTTCTGACAAAAAACTGAGAAAATTGGATTTTTGTGACAAGCAACATTTCAAGGAGAAAATGTCTTTGATTATAATTGTTTTTGCTTCAGTGACATCTCAAACATTATGAAAAGTGATCCTATTGTATAATGCACCAAAAAAACAAAACAAAAAAAAAAAAACGTCAGGGGAGGGACTCCGTCTGTCTCTTCTCTCGGCGGTGTCTTTTCCCTCTGGCTCCCGCGTATCAGACCTTTTTATTTTTTTCAAAAACCTGATGGATTTGAATCACGTATGATTGCATGAGCCTGTCGACTGCGTCATTTGCTTGTAAGTAGCCTTTGTGTGAGGTGTGTGTCGTGCGCTCGGCGTTTTTTCATTCCAAGGAAAAAGACGGAACGACTGGAGCAGCGCGACTGCATCACAGTTTGACAGACACTGGGCGACAGCCAGGTGGAAACCATTCAGATTAGGAGCGGTACAACCGTAAGACGTTCGCATAACGGTGGAGAGCGAGCTGCGCTCCGGTCCACACTCACACTGCTAACACCCACAGAATGGGTTCCCTTGTGATTACAACTCTAATTTTTTTACACAACCTAGATCAGCTGATTACCCCCCCATAAAAAAAATGTAATTGGTGCGATAACGCATCTTTGGCGCTGAGCGTTACTATCTCAAAAGATGTGTTTAAGTGTCAATGGCACTCAATGAGTTAATACAACTGGCCTGTGCGTCCATCCACCCCAGACACACAAAATAACTGTGACAGATGGATGTGGCTCGACATGCACAAGTCACTGAATTACTACAGAAAATCTGCACAGCAAATATGCCCCCCAGCAACCACAAAGTTAAAGCTAGTTGTCTGGACTGATATTTGGATTTAAGATGCAAACTGACACAAATAAACTGAATAAAATTTAGACTGACTGTTAACTGTGCCTGGATACACCAGAGAAAGTACATTTCATCTGATTCACTTTTGGACAATCAAGTGAGTTATTTTCACTTGAAAAGATAATCGATAAGTTACAGCAGTGCTGAGAACAATGGCTTCAAAACCACAATGAAAACTACAGCTACTGTTCTAAGTAATGCCAACTCAGAATTACTATTGTGCAGTGACATTCCTTACAGTGTGAGAATAAACACAGCAAAGCAACATCACAAAATCATACTGTAATTGGTGCCATTTTTCTCTTTTACAGTGTGCATTATACAACTTAGAAATTAAACAATTTTGTGCTAAAAGTTTTATTTGTGTTAAAAAAAAAACACCTTTGTGATGAAACCTATAGATGCAGTGTTTAAATTTAACTGTCACAACTGATGGGATGCTTGAGAAACAAATGTGGAAATCAGTGGTGAGTGATATCAGTGGCGTGAATGAAGTGAAATGAGCTACATGGATGAGTGCAATTTGTGTTCATTACCGGTCATTAATCTTAATGTTCTGGTCCGTCTGTGGGTCATACATGAACCTCATCAGCTGCAGATGAAGGATTGGGGGGAAGGTAAGAAACTTCACCCCCTTTTCTGCTTCCTGTAAAACAGACAGTGCTCAAGAAATCATACTGACTTTACTATGGCATTTTATGAGCACTGATGCTACTCATCAAGAGCAGGTTGCAACTCATTTCAGGTGAAGCATGTTTCAATATCACAATAAAACTTGGGGGAGGGGGAATACAAGCTCCTCACCTGCAAGCCATGCTCTCCTGCATCATATTTGTTGTCTCCGTCTAACTGTTCTGTAGCAACATAATCTTTAAATGACTCGAAAACTGGAAATAAGAGTAGAAAAAGAATTTATCAACCACACGTTCCTCATGTTACAAAGTGCAGAGAGGAAAAACTGCCACGATGATCAAGCCTTCTGAAGCCCAACAGAAAGTTTTTAGACAGATTCAGCATTATTTTTTTTTATTTTTTTTTGGACTTAATTATTTGATAAATAACAGGATACCACAAAAATACATTTGTCTGGCTCTATGTGGCCCTGTGACATACTGGTGTCCTGTCCAGGGTGTACCCTGCCTCACACCCTATGATTGTTGGGATACACTCCAGCCCCCCATGACCCTTAATTGGAGTAAGCAGTTGAAAATGAGTGAGTGAGAACAGCACAAGAATCATTGTTTCCTCCAGACACCTCATGCCTGCATCCTCGAAATTATGACACCACCTGCCTTTATAACCATGTTGAATGGGTACAGAGCTGGTGCACTGACAGTCTAAACAGAGAACATTTATGTCTTAGACCACAAAAATCAGATCTAAAATAAAGTGCTGTATGAAGAATACAAGACTCAGACACACCTTACATAAAAAGGTTCATAACACATGTACAATGTATGAGTATAACGGCGTGTTATGGTATCTGCATGGCTCCAGACTGACTTTTTTTTCCCTAGTGGGAGAACTGTAGCCCCTAAATTCAAATTTCATGAGCACAAGTAGAAAATTTAGGAAACACAGACCATGAATGGCCCTGCAACGTAGCTATTCACATTTTCCCACTTTAACTACATTTCTGATAAAGGCTTTGGCAATAAATTCACTCTTAATCATTTGTCAAAAATGTTGTTTTCTTGTGAACACAATTAATATATTACATATACATGTGCAAAACAATAACTTAGTTGGAAAATAAGAGACGTATTGAGGTACTGAACGTTCTCCTTTTATGCTTGATCAATCGCAGGTATTATTGAAGTGAGACTTGAACTGAACCACCAACTTTAGAAAACATTCTCTTTTAAATCCTGCTCTTTTCTTTTAAGGTGTCGAGTTTATTCATTGAATTTAATGCAGTCGTAAGTCTGGTGAATTACTTGATTACATCCTCCTGAGACTGTGAGGAGTTCCAAGGAGGACAATCTTCTGAAGCTCTTTCATTTTGGGGATCTTGTCGATATACTTTTTTTTAATCCTCTTCTTGACAAGCCCAAGAGCACCAATGACCCACGGTGGAGGTGTAGTTTTCATGCCCCATGCCTTCTCCATTTCTATTGCTAGGTCTTTATAATTGGGAGTTTTTTTGTTTTCAAACAGGTGTTTCTTTCTGTGGAGACAAACATATCGAACAGAGAGGTTCTCTCCTTCTTGTCTTTCACTACAATATCAATTAACTACTACATTTACTACAACCCAATTCCAATGAAGTTGGGACATTGTGTAAAATGTAAATAAAAACAGAATACAATGATTTGAAAATCCTCTTTAACCTATATTCAACTGAATACACCACACAGACAAAATATTTAATGTTCAAACAGATAAACTTTGTTGTTTTTGTGCAAATATTTGCTCATTTTGAAATGAATGCCTGCAACACGTTTCAAAAAAGTTGGGACGGGGCAAAAAAAGACTGGGAAAGTTGATGAATGCTCAAAGAACACCTTCAATCCATCAGGTGGCACTGCATTAAAATCAACATCATTGTGTAAAGGATCTTACCGCGTGGTCTCAGGAACACTTCAGAAAACCATTGTCAGTTAACACAGTTCGTCACTACATCTACAAGTGCAAATTAAAACTCTTCCATGCAAAGTGAAAGCCATACATCAACAACACCCAGAAACGCAGCCACCTTCTCTGGGCCCGAGCTCATTTGAAATGGGCAGACGCAAAGTGGAAAAGTGCACTGTGGTCTGATGAGTCCACGTTTCAAATGGTTTTGGAAATCATGGACGTCATGTCCTCCGGACCAAAGAGGAAATGACCATCCAAATTGTTACCAGTTCAAAAGCCAGCATCTGTGATGGTATGGGGGTGTGTTAGTGCCCATGGCATGGGGAACTTACACATCTGTGACGACACCAACAATTCTGAAAGGTACATCCAGGTTTGGAGCAACACATGCTGCCATCCAAGCAACGTCTTTTTCAGGGACGTCCCTGCTTATTTCAGCAAGACAATGCCAAGCCACATTCTGCACGTGTTACAATAGTGTGGCTTCGTAGTAGCAGAGTGCAGGTACTAGACTGGCCTGCCTGTAGTCCAGACCTGTTGCCCATTGAAAATGTGTGGTGCATTATGAAGCGCAAAATACGACAATGGAGACCCCGGACTGCTGAACAACTGAAGTTGCACATCAAGCAAGAATAGGAAAGAATCCCACCTACAAAGCTTCAACAATTAGTGTCCTCAGTTCCCAAACGATTATTGAGTGTTTTTAAAAGGAAAGGTGATGTAACACAGTGGTAAACATACCACTGTCCCAGCTTTTTTGAAAAGTGTTGCAGGCATCCATTTCAAAACGAGCAAATATTTGCACAAAAACAAAGTTTATCAGTTTGAACATTAAATATCTTGTCTTTGTGGTGTATTCAATTGAATATAGGTTGGAGGATTTGCAAATCATTGTATTCTGTTTTTATTTACATTTTACACCATGTCCCAACTTCACTGGAATTGGGATTGTACTATCATCATTATTATCATTGCTATTTGTGGTGTAACAGATCATAGCTGATCCGTGATCCATATGGACGCCCCCATGGTTCGGAATGCATCTGAACCACAGATTAACTGCATAGTTTACAGAAATGTCATATTGTGTAATGGTGACGCTTTTAAAGTGATAACTGTGCTCATTTTGATGCAGTCGAGGAAAAATCAGAGCCTGAGTGGAGGTTAAAACAGCTGTGTATATATGTTATGCCATCATGAACACACTGTTAAAAACAGCGTCGCTTGGCTTGTTGCACAAAAAAAATTTTTTTTAAAGGAGTTGAGGACAAAGTGCCTGTTGTCTCTTCTCTGTGCAAGCACTGGCACACTGAAAAGAGCTTAATGCTCAAAGCACATACACAGCCGAAGTATTCCTGTTTTCTGATTGCCTGCTCTGCAGGACTACTGACCTGAATGAATTCAGATCATGGCTAATGAGTTTATCCCAAAAGGGTTATACAGATGAAGGCAAATTTATTCAACCCACTATGAAATTTAACATTTCCTTCAAAATTTTCCCAAGTGCTTTTTCAACAGCGCAAAATTTTCTACACAGCATTTCTAAACATCCTACTTTTATTTTGGATGCTTACATTAATTTAATTTGCAGACAGAAAGAAAATTATTAACAAAAAAAAAAAAAAAAAAATAGGGTCAAAAGTATTAGCCTTACCTAATGCTCAGAGTTATTTGGGTGTCTTTTTGCTGGATAACAGCCAGCAGTTATGTGTTGTGGTTTTCAACAAGTCTCAGACATGTCCCCTGAAGAATCCCAGCCCATTTTTCTTTGGAAAATATCTCAAGTTTCTCCAGATTAGATGGTCTTCTGGCATGGACCTTTGTCTTCAGTTCACCCCACAGATTTTCAATATGATTCAAGTTAAGGGCTTTGTACAACCCCACCAATAACATTCACTCTGGTCTTCCGGGGGTAGCTCTTCAACAGGAGTGACACGTTTGAAGACAAAGTGATGACCCAGCCACAACTTTGCTGATGAGTGCTTGAGGTTTTCTTTTAAAATCTTCAGATATCCTTCTTTGTGATTCTTCATGATTCCTTCCGCCTTGAGGAGATTCCTGGTTGCAGACACAAAGTCACATAAGTCATTCACTACTGTTTTGGCAGTTGTTCTGGGGTCTTTAGACATCACTCACTAGTTTTCTTTCCAGAGTCTTTGAAATCTTTTGCTTCCTACCTCTGCCAGACTTGTTCTGTACTGTGTGGCTCTCTTTGAATTTCTTGATAATATGTCTCACTTCAGTTCTTGACACTTGGAAATGCTGTGATAACTCCTCCTCTTGCTGCCTTGTGACCATCAACCATTTTTTTTCTCAAGTCTAAACTGATTTCTTTTAATGTTTTCTCAAGTGACCCTTACTGAGGTTTTTATACTGTGTGTAACCTGGAAGATAACCATCAGTTTCAATTTGATATTACACCCTTTGTGCATTACAAAGTTAAAGCACATCACTGCACAAAAGTGGTTTGTGCTATGGCTCAACAAAAAAAAAAAGGTCTATTCTTAAGGGGGCTAATAATTTTGACCCTTGTAGTCTTTCGTTTTTATTAAATAATTTTGTTTGTGTGCAAAGTAAATATTTTTCAAAATAAAATTTGAAAAAGTATTCAAAATAAAACTAGGATGTTTGAAAATGCTCTGTTGAAAATTACTTGGTCTTTTTAAAAAAAGCACCATTTTATGAGGGGGGAGGGAGAGGTAATAATTTTCTCCTCATCTGTAAATAACAATATTGCGACCTCTCACAATGTAGAAATCCTCATCTCTTGTTTCTTTAAAAAAGAAAAAAGTTATGAACTTAGATCAGCTTGACTCAATTTCTTTTTTACTTTCATGAATTTGACAAAGACTTACACCCAGAGGGTACACTACCTACAGGTATTTCATGCGATAGTGGTAGTAAAATCTACTCATTCAGGTAACACGTGAAATTGACCATATTAATACGTTGTTGAATTTCATGCACATTTGGCAGTGTCTGGGATGTGAGGTAGAAAATTAAGCAATGTTGTTCCAAGCTGGAATAATAAACCCCATTTACTGGGCACTGCAGACATTGGAAACAGCCATTAAATGAAAAATGTAATCATATGTGGAAAAATACAAACTCACTGGCCCCGTCATATTAACATCCCAGAAATCCTTTCACTTTGTGTCCACTTTCTCAATACCGCAGCACTGTGTGTGGGTGTGCAATTAAGTGAGTGAGCTTGTGAGTGAGTGAGAAAGAAAATGACAGGTGCAACTCTGATTATGTTTGGACCACAAAAAAACAAAAAAACATGCCTAGTGAACTCTAAGTCCAGAGACCGTGGGCCATTGCATAAATGTAGGAATC
>NC_047118.1:67748377-67790877 GCF_902500255.1 Thalassophryne amazonica | reverse complement strand
CACTTCTGTCCTGTGGTGTCACACAGTCCAAAAATAGCTGTTTTTTCTGTTTTTGTCACATAAGCAGCATAGAACCTGCAACTGCTCTGAGTACATCTCCTCCAGTTTTTACAAAGCAAGGATGTTACAAATCCATATGGCAAATATACTGACATAAAAGCACATTACCAGTTGAAAAAATGACTTCAGGGATACAGGTTCATATAAGCAATTGTGAAAAAGTGCTAATGAACAATGGCCAGCAGTCCCGTCCCTTCCCCGACAATTCCGTTAAAAATGGCATTCGTGAATCGATCCAGAATTGGTCCACACCTGCATTGCAATGTTTCGAAGAATAGATTCCTCCCCCCGATACAACACATATATAATGCCATACATGATGGATCTTTTTTTTTTTTTTTTTGCACCAGGCTCGTGCATCATATGGTTGATGTGTTGTTACTCACTGTTCTTCTTTCCTTTAATGCTAAGCTGGATGTCATAGTAGTCCTCTATCCGCTCTGACCGGTAGTCCACATGTTTACACTGGATATAGGACTGTGAATTGAAAACATACATAGGTCAGGCCACATTATTTGCACTCCTAATAAATGACTACTTAAGAGTCAATCACAGCCTTAAGCATCAGTGACAGCTCATTATCTCCCAAAAGGTGTGGGTACCAAAGTTTATGACATCACAAAAACCAATTACATTAATGCCTGAGTTTATAACTCAGAATGTAAAAATGTGCTCCGTGCCCATGATGTGAAGATACAGAACATACCACCATTTTTCCTCTGAAGAGCTTAGGAATGGTTCCCTCTACACAATTCCTTTCATTTTGTTCTCTACGTTGTCCAAGAGCTGGAAACACACACGCACACACATCCCAGGAGTTATCCAGCACATTTATACATATAACAGAACTTGGGACTTGCATGTCAGCACTCACCACTCTGCACAGCTCCTGTACATCATGTTGCATGAAGCTATCTAGCGTTTCCCACCTTCACACACGGGGAGAAAGTTACCACTCAAAACACTCAACTATTGGCAGGTTTAACAGTCACAGTGTCTTTTGTGTATCACAAAAACACCATATAAAGCTGACTAATTTTATTTTATGTGAGCAATGATGAGCAGCACTTGCATTGTAAGGGAACATCAGTTAAGCCATTTTAATTCAGGTGGTGCATTCTCTGGACATGATACAGCATGCAGGTGTCTCCTCCATGCTGGAGTGTCTGCTGAGAACCTGCATGTTTCACCTGATGATAGAGTGTTACTTTCAGGAGGGTGGCAATGGACTGTTTGTCTGGCTGGGTGGTTGTTATCCAAAAGTGTTCTGTATTGTGGTGGATGCAGTGTGGTACCAGTGCTGCTCACAGACCTGACCTGAATAATGAGGTTTTGTCTCCAATATCAAATGTATTTTGCACAATGGAGAGGAGTGTGTTCATAATGCTGGGCATCAAAACCACAATGACCTTCTATGCAAACTTCAGAAATAGACAAAATAAAAAAAAAAAAAAGCTAGGGGCCACATTATTTGCTCCCAATTCTAGGAATCAGTAAAGATGAATCCAGGCACTGGGTATGCTTATAATTCCCGCAGTAGTATTTACTGGTCCCCAACCCCAGAAAAACCTTTTTGAGTAAAAGAGCGCAACATCTTTGATAGGCATAAATTCAATGAATGAGGCGTACAGTTAAAAAAAGTTACATTGGGGGATTCCTTATCAGTTCTAGTTTCTGATTGGTATACGATATGTTGTACTCATGAAGCATTACAGTGTGCCCTGTCCAGTTTTCCATGGATGAAACATAGTATATGCAAAAATGCTAAGATTTACCCTGTACTCAGAGCACTTTGCCTATTAGAATTAAAATCCTCTTCAACATGCTGGAAGTAGCCTAACACTTATTGGTTGATCAAAGAGGTTATGAAAAGTAACAATCTCATTAAAACATCAGGTTTTCTTTCTGCTGCCCTTTAATTCTGGGCATTTTTTCCCAGGTCCCACAGTGTTTGTCCACAACATTACATATTACTCCTCAGTGAGGATGACAAAATTTTTTTTACCTAAGCAGGACATAGACCCAACAATACGTCAAGTGTATAACAGCGCTCATGAAAAAATTCAACTGGCCTGGTCACCATTACCTATTTAGAATTTGCATCCCATAAAATGCTTGTCCATTAAATACATTCTTTGCCTCACTATTACATCATGCTATGACTTCCAGCAATGAAACATTGCATGACGTTTGCCTAGTTCCACACAAATTTAAAAACAGGAAGGGGGAAAGTGATATAGTCAGTGTAGGACAATTTACCACTAGTTATTAAATTTTTTTTTTTTCTGGAAAACTAAAGAGTAAATCTTTAAATTACTCTATAATGGAACAAGAATACCAAAACATTTTTGTGTTGCTCTCATAGTCAAGTGCATCTGATGAAAATTTCGATGGCAACAGAAAATCTGCCACAAAAGTGCCATTATTGCAAGAACACAAAATAGATTATTGGTTGGCGTTTGTGAAGACATTCTTCTGACTGCCTCAGTCTGATGTCTAAGCCATATAAAAACTTAACCTCTTAAACCCTACAGTCCCCAAATTTGGGGACTTGCCCTGTTTTGGAACATTTGAACACTCATAACTAACCAATGCTGACACCAACATACGCTTATTATACATCAAAATGTCAAGCGAAGTCTCCTCTACAAAAGTATCCACTTCAATCACATATCAACTAACCACAGCTGAAACACCAAGCAAATAAAGACAAATCAGAATTCATTTTTTGGGGGGGGGGGGGGGGGGGGGGGGGGGACTCATTTACTCCTACCAAGTATTATTTACTTTCAATTGTTTTTTGCATCCACAACATCCCCTAGGACTTGTCATGTAGCTGATCCAAACTTTTGCATTTTTGACCTTGTACAAGCTGAGAAATAAATCATAATGTATGGGTATGAGATTTTAGTGAAATAGGCTCTAGAGCTTAAGGGGTTAATCCTGTTTTGATCAAAACTGGCATATACATTGAGTATATGACAGTGAATCAGTGATTTGATTTTGGTTAAGAGTGGTCAATAGTGAAGGTCAGAGGTCAAATTTGAGGGCTCATGCCAAATTTTCCCCTCCATGCCCGATACTTTAAAATGTAGGTGCAGTGCCAATGTGCTCCTAAAGAATTATTATTATTATTTTTTTTTTTAATCAGGTCTCAACTTCTGACTGACTGACCGACCGACCAAATAAATATCAGTTGAGCATACACTACAGTGTTTGTGTCCATTTCTTTATTACCCAAATGACTTTGTGAGCTTCTTGGTGCCAACAGGTTTGTCACTGTGTTGTAGTTCATAGAAAACCCTCTGGAGCGCCAGTGGAACACTCTTAGATGAGTCATCTCCTTCTGTGGGCATCATGTACACTGCCTGAGAACATAAGACGACAGGAGAATTTGTTTCACAGTTCAACCAATGATGGAATATGGCGGTGTTTGACTGATGTAAAGCACAGTCACTGCATTCTGCAGTGACTGCGTTTACTAACAATAAAGTTACATTTCAGCAAGATGTTAATGAATCTGCACCAATGAAGCAATGATTCATGACACAGTGATGCAGATTTCATGCACACTTCAAACATGAATTTACAGATTTCAGGCAACAAGCCCGTTCCTCCTGCAGCAACAGTTTGTCAATGCTTAAAGCTGCATCCTTGGTACTGACGCTGATGGAGAAGAACTAGTATAGTCACATTTTTTTTTAAAGTTTGCTATTGCTGGTATCATTTGGAGGCATGGCTGCCTACATGTATGATTTGTTTGTTTTTCTAAAATAAAACTGTTCATCAACACAGCAAGATATAGAAGAGTGAAAAAGGCACATCGCTGTGTGTTGTTAATCAAAAAATAAAAGTATGATTTGAAATGTAACATTAGGACCAGGACAAACAAACAGGTATGACCTCAGTGTCTATGGAGTCTTCTGGGCTACATCTTTAACATTTGTTATTAAGAAACCTCATTACTAATATTAGCTGGCTGAAAAGATGAATTAATATTTTACATGCAGTGTGCAACCCTTAAAGCTGTACGGCCTTTTGTATTTCACAAATCTGACAAAAGTTAGTTTCTGCTGAAATCCAAGCATTATAATGTAGGTTAATTTTTTTAAATATGTTGCAAAACTACAGCTCATTTTAATGAAGAGAACATATTAACCTGGGGGGAATTCCACAGCAAATTTTCTTTTCCTTCTTACGCCGTCTACAGACATATTAGATTTATAAAGAAATAAGCTGTTTCAAAGGGTTTTCCACCATCTTGTTTATTTGAATGAGCAGCCAGGTGACATCATGTACCCTTTCCTTATCAGCTTCAATCGCGCTTATCAGGGGAAGCCACCACGTGGTCCGACGCTGCTACTAAATGTCAATCATAGTTGTCTGATCTCTTGAAATTCTCCTCTTCTGAGGGACAAATTCTAAATTGTAATCAGACAGTGCAAATGTTGATTACATTGGTAATATAATATTAGGAATCCCTTATTTAAATGCTAAGGAATAAAATTATAGTGATGCCAAAGAAAATTCTTTTTATGGCTTAAATCTTAAACAAGAATGCTCTGAGCACAATATATCCCCTGCTGGCAAATGCTGCTTTGGTACAAGTGCTTGCTATATTCTGATATCATTTCAAGGACTTTTCACAAAATTCATCCTAAATATGTGAGGAGCTGATTTCAGAATGCAGGCACCAACTCATGAAACTGGCAGTGTCTAGGTTTGTTAATCAAGGGCCATAACTCTGCCAAAATGTGTTAATCTCGTACAGAATGGCAATATGTGTATTATCAACCTATAACAAGGATTTGAACCAAGTTACATGAAATTTCTGTCACCAGACAGAAATCTGTCACCATACCTTTTCCTGTTACTGTTCAAAGCTATGATGCAAAGAGCACTAGCTGACTGTACTGTTGTTGGCTGAGTGCAGATGGACGACTACTCAACCATTGTTCTGCTAATGACATTGACCTGATTGCAGAAACTCCAGCAGACTTACAAGAAATAACAGATAGAGTGAAGATTTGGTTTGAAAATAAACAGAAGCCCAAGGTTATGACTGTTGAAAAACAGCGAGATGACATAAACATCACAGTGAATAATGGAAGTTTAGAGTAATTACCGTATTAAAAATCCTGGCATACATCTAATAAGTTATGGGTTAAGAGCACATTGAAGAGCACTGATGTACGCCCTTTAATTCCTTTAATACATAAATTCTTGCCATTTATCAAACAGACTCAAAACCATACCCGCCGTAGCTGGTTTGTGAAGAAGAGTGTCTGTAACAGGCTGTTCATGTAGCAGGTGGCACCCTGGTTCTTCAGCCCAACATAGCCTGTGTGTTTCTTGGAGTCCCAGCTAAGTACAGAGAGAAATCAGATGTTAGACATGTAATTCATACAGTAAAGCCTAAAGAAACTGCAATGTGACAAATCATAGTCTAGAAAGAAATTCACTTACAAAGCCTCAGTGCTTTCACACATTACAAACACGTCCCAGGGAAAACGAAGCTAGTATGAAAAACTGCTGTCCAGTGTTTTCGCATCAAATAAGCCTTGCAATTTTCAATCAAATTGTACCTTCTCACTTATCAATAAAAAGATTTATTCCCATGCGTCAAACTGGGGGCAAGCCGCCCCCACGAAAAATTTTGAATTCTGAAAGCTCTGAGATGCAATCTGTGGCTATTCCAGACAATAAATTACAATGAGTGCAGCACCCATTTTGGTGAGAAAAAAAATTGTTCTTATTCAAAATCACTCCTCTAGAAGCATTCTCACAAGAATTTACAAATATATATTTTCAATAGTAACAAGAACCACTTTACTTCACATGTACAACATAACTATACTTCAATCTACTTCTAAATTTTTCAAACTGTCATCCCCAGATATAATCTGACCACCTCTGATCTTGTCGTTACATCTTTGAAAAGCGTATGGACACCAAACGATGCTCTTGAGGATTTGCTACAACCGAGCAGCGTGTAGTTCGTCCGTCTGGTCTTGAGAACTTTACAATATTTACTGCTAGTGACATGACTTTCCAATGCTTTCATGCCATGTGAAACTAAAGGCACCTTGACACAAATCTGATCCCCGCACTAGCATGCAATCTTGTGTCCCAGTGAGTAAACTCGTAGACTGTGCATGAACTGTACGCGGCTGCGTGCCAGTGAGCAAAGAAAGTCTTGAAATGTTCAAAACTTCTGGCACGCGTTAATTTCGTGAAATAGTCATGAACATTGCACAACCTATTCGAAACCACTGCGCGTCACTGCATGTCATTGCGCGCAGGGCATCTGAACAATTATGAAGAGATGTTACATCTACAACAAACAACTTTATAGATTTACCTTTGAGACAAGATTCCAAATGAGTTCTCCACCGCATGACGCACACAAGACAACCTACAGCTGTAGATAATTTCTCTGTGATTTTGGAAGCAATGGTTTCATCAGCCATGTTCTGATAATTCTGATGCACTTGAGCAGTGTAGAGATCAAATTTGTGCAAGTGTCAAGGTGTCTTAACTAATGGAATCCTGGCAGAAAATGTACAACACTTTTCCAGGCACATCGATCTTGAATTCACAGAGGACGCAATTGACAGTTTCCTCGCTTTTTGCTAGCTTGGTTTGCACAATGCGATCAACCCAATCCCACCTGAAACGATTCATCATTGTAGAGTCAATTTCTCTAAGTCGCGAGTCATCTTTACAGACCAAAATCCTGTTAGCGATTTTGCTATTATTGCTATTTGGTACAAAAAAACAACACAGACAACCTGATCTCAAAACTGACCCAGGCGACCGGCAAAAAAGTGGAAATCCACCAAAAAGCAGAAACTTTTCATCCCTGGAAATGAGGACTGGAAGTATTTCTATGGTAAGCGATATGCTGTTGTCTAAATCTAAGTGTCAGAATAACTCATGCCATCCACAAAGTTTTGACAAATGAGCCAACACAGGCAGGTGCATAACAACATCAAAAATTCAGAGATACATACGCCACTCCATGTGGGGCATCTGCCTGGACGTAGACTTCAAAAGTAACTTTGTCATCATCGATAAAACCCCTCTCTGGATCCGTTACATCCTAAATAACAAGACCAACATCATTAACACAGACTGAGGAGGAGGAGAAGACGAAAAATAAGAGCAGTTAGTATGGATCTGATGAATAACACCTGAAAGCCAGTTTTGAACCATTGCCTGATGCTGTTCAATCATACATGACTCAGCATGAAACCGACAACATGACAAACTGATTTCAGGTAATCCTTTTTACGCTTTCAAAATAAAACCTTAGATGACTGTGTAATGAATGATGCCACTGATGATGTAAGGTGAAAAGTATTAACAATATGCTTCACTTACTTAATTTTAGGCCTGTTGTAAAGTATTTACGTTTTGGCCCTTACTTGGCCAGGATGTCTTTCTGTGACTAATGTAGAATTAATCAAAACCGAAATCACACAAAGATGGACATATATTTTCAATGTTTTATACCAATAACATACCATTGATGGCCCCACTGATTACTTCAAAAAGTCAGTCACACCCCCCCCCAGACAACAGCAAAACATTTTTTCAAAAAGAAGGCAGTTGTCACTGGTGATTCGAACACTCAAGAGTTTGTCGCTCATAATGTTTTAATATGTAAAGGGCTGTTTTTAAAAAGAAATGAACTCATTTGAATGATTATCAAATTCCTTTAATAGTTAATAAGTTTTCTGTTGATGGACTAAAAGATGAACAAATCATTTCAGTTCTACTGCCTTATCTCCCATTTTCTGTACTCACACTCCAGGACATGAAGTTGGAAAAACCCCAATCATTCTCTTTGTGGAAGAACAGGTGACTGATTCTCCGACTGAATGACTTCTCATCATCTTTGTAGTTGATGATCTTCAACATGGCCTGTGCATGACATGACCATGACCTGAAACATCAGCACAAAAACTCATCAGCATTCTCCTAAACATTGAGAGCACGTATTTGTACATAGATTGTAATGCTGCATTTACACATAACGACGACATATCGCGAATGCCACGAAGTACACATTCTTGGCTGCTGATGACAAATGTGACAATTCAGGGCAGAGGCGTCGGGTGTCCTTGGGAACTGCTGAAACCTGTTACCACACGCTACGGTTAATGGTACGTGGTGTTGGCGAATTATCAGGAACCATTACGCACAGTCAAGAATAATATTCTGTGCTATTGCGCGTAACAGCGCATCATTACGTCCTGTCGCGTTGTGAATGAGGCGAACTGCCACACACACACACCCATATTCATCCTATTGTCAGCTGCTGAGCAATTCAGATCACTCCAGTTTGCTCCTCAAAATCTAGATGAATCCACAGCAGAACAACTTTGTGATTGCATGCTTAGATGGGCTCTGTACCATGGAGTGGTGCAGAGAGGAGGAGGAGACGGAGAGAGCCAGATGTGTGGCTCCGCACAGCTCTCGTCATGCTCGTTTTCCCCAAACATCAGGCACAGCAGCAGGTGCAACACCTGTAGGAGCGCACTGATGAGCACTGGAACGAGACTTTTAACCCACTTGGCGTCACTGTCAGCATAGTGCTGGAATGAAACTGAATGCGGTGCAACAGGGTTAAATTGTGCGCACGTCAGAAGAACGCTGTAACACTCTATTAAGGATCACCACTAATCAAGATGGATCTATACGCTCAGTTGCGAACTCCACGACATGAGGTGAAATGAGGGTGGTGTGTGACATTCGTGGAAGATTTTCTGACAGCCAAAAACATGCTCCACAAAATTAAGAAAATATCACGCACCAACACGCTCTATTAAGAAACCTATTCAGATGCATTGAGTCACATTAAGAGTGTCAGGAATGTGCCAAGAATGACGCAAATATAACATTCATAACGCATCAACAGGTAAAGTGTTTTAGCGGCCTCTTGCTTCGACAGAAGCTTTCACAACAGCTTCAGTGCTTCATAGAAGAAATCCCAAAAGTCATAACTCTCCACTGGAGGATATAAAACGTTTTGGGTTTTTGCTTGGACGGTCCACATCTGCATTTTAATTAACTGTATAGAATCTGACAAGTTTTACAGAAGTTATATCACCAGGCATTAGATCTGGAACATCAATTAGTCAAGCAACTGGTCATGACTAAGGCTGGGCATACACTGTACGATATTTTCAATCGTTGTACTTGGCTCCAGCTCAAACTGTGCGACAAAACCGCAGGGTTTAAAAGTTCAGAGCGCAAGATTCATGTTCTCACACTGTACGGCCCGATGCTCTGATGCGATCTGACTGCTCACATTGTACATTCAAAAACCACATGTTGGAAGCTTTTTTTTTTCTTAAAAAAACATTTCATGCCTATCAGTGCGCACAGTGAGTGAAATCACGTGGGGGGGAGACTGAACGTATATGCGTGCGCACACACACAGCAGACAGCAACATGACCCATGAGGACGGTAAAAAAGAAAAACATTCATAACAGGTGTTGCTACTTACACTGTTGTATAAATAAACTATATTTCATATGGAGTCATACAGCTGTGCAAGGTGTAGCAACTTATTCCCTCATCTGTCGTAAATCCTGCTGTTGTCTGTTGTGTGTGCGTGCGCGCATATACGTTCAGTCTCCCACCGCCTGATTCCACTCACTGTGCGCGCTGATAGGCATGAACTTTAATATGATATTAGGTTATTGCGAGGGAACACACACAAAAAAAAAAACATAAGACTTTATATGAGATCACTGCTTGCTCTCTCCGGTGTTTGCTCATGCACAGTGTGTGAGGTAATCAGCGCGTAGACGCTTGTAGCGCGGCTTCAACAGCGCGGAACCCTCACGAGCCATGACAGCCGACCAAAATATCAAACAGGTTTGATTTTCATCCGACCATACGATTCCTGATCGGGAGGTGGTTGTGAGATGTTAATCGCAGCTCGTTACTCCATGTAGACTGCACGATGCAGGACGCACGATTAAGCTGGAACTTGGCGCGATCCAAAAAATTCTCGCACGAGTGACAAATCAGCTGAAAAGGGGCCAAAACTTGCACAGTGTAAGCCCGCCTTAATAAGGATAACATGAGCGCAAAGCAAAAAGTGTGCCCCACCAAATATGAGCAGTCATTTGTGCATGCGTATGATCTGGGCTCAATGGTGATCCAGGTCAGATTTTTTGACAAAGTGATTGACTGAATTTGGAAGAGCAACACAAATGCCAAACTTTATATTGTGGTTTTTGTACAAGATTCTATTTCTTTAAAAAAAAAAAAAATCTATCAATCAATACAGTATTTTTCTTTGATGTTAGAGCTGCAAGATTTGATGAAAAAGTCATATTACAATTATTCTGAGAAATAGTGTGATTATGATATGGCAAAAATGTGGTCTTGTAAACTTCGCCAAGTTCATAAGAATTTGGACAGTGACTGATTTTGTGACATGGCCTCTGTACAGTGCAGACTTTCAGCTTTAGTTCAAGGGTTTTGTTTTTTTTTTTTGTTTTTTTTAAGTATGAAGCTAATCATTTTTGAATTAGTCACTTATTTTTATTTATTTTCTGTTGCAAGAAACATGCATTAAGAGTGATTCAATGGAAGATTTGAGGGAAAATAAAAATTTTAATGGTGCCGAGCACATACTACAGCAACACACACAGTGCAGCGTTGAAGATGAATTATTTCTCTATATCGCACCATTGCGTCGCACAGTCTGATTAGGATTACGGCGGGGTAAGTAAATGTTAATTCTATTCTGGTGAATATTGTACTTTTCATTGTTGAGTGAATCTATTATTTGTGACTATTCCAGTGGGCTGATGCCTATGAAAAATTTTGCCACCGACCACCCCATCTCCACCACCAAACTACGTACGTGGAGTCGGACTCTGCATTGCACTGTAGGAAGAAGCCCACACTCTTCTGGTGCGGCCGATCAGGGTAGAAGCGTGGCATCACCATTATCTTCCACGGAAGGTTGCGGACAAAGCAGGACGGGCTGAGCACTGACTCACTAAGCCGGCTGAAGCGTTCCACCACATATCGGAAAGTTGCCTCTGATCTCCAGCTGGTGTCTGTGAAAAGACAGAGGGTGAATGTGAACAACTTCTAGTTCTGGCTTCACCACTGGAGAGCCAAAGGTTTGTGGGATGCAATCATAATATGAACGTCAAGTCTACAGCACACAAAAAATAAATAAAACACTTCTTTTTTGCTATTCCTCAATCTAAATATTATTCTGTTTTGAATAAGAATTAAGCTAAATAAAAAAAAAAAAAAAGGATTTTGCCACATCTCAAATCAAACATATATGGAAGCCTAACTCAGAATTTAATCCAAAGCCAACTGCAAACAGGCGAACCTGAACACAGAAGGCCAACCGGGTGCAGTCATGCTCCAAGTGCCTCAGTATCACTTTCAAATGTAAGGTGATAGCTAAGGCAACAGTGTTCTCAGTCCCTTTGAAAACCTTGGTCACACAGGTTAATGATGTTCTACCTTGCACAGGCTGTGACACTGAAATCAGAGAACCATGGAAGAAAACTAAGGACGGAAGTTTTAACTCATTAAAATCTGATATAAAATGAGAAATTTCCATTGTAATTTGAGCCTTGAATTGCAGTATACAACTTCTATTTAACTTTAATCCCACAATTATTCTTGATAACTTGCATTTGGTGAAATTTTTCTTGCATGACCATCCATGGCAAGCAGCCAGCACAAAGTTTGAGATATGCAAAGGTAGCTAACATAATTTCCAAAGCAATGAAGCCAGCATTCAGCTGCATACACCTTTCTCTCGTCATAATCTTCCAATCTGTGCCAATGTGCCATTCATCATTTCATGGCCTGACAGCTGTGCTGGGCCACCCAGAATGTTGCCTGTCACTCACATCACTCACTACTGCTGAAATGCCAGAAAGTAAAATTATGGGTTACTGGGGCAAAGGGCCCAACCTCTAACGCCATACCACAAACATCAGCCTCAGCCGTCGAGGCGTGATAAAGTAGGAGGCATTACTTTTGGAGTGACCCTTGTAGAGGTGTTACTGTTAGTTTACAAGTTCTCCTGTCAGTGCTTCCTGGACTGAATTATGACGCAATCGCACCTGAACTGGAAAGCGACATGATGCGGCTGCCGTGTCTACAGTGAGGCAAGTAAGTATTTGATCCACTGTCGATTTTGCAAGTAATTACTGTAATTTTTAATCGTAGGTACACTTCAACTGTGAGACAGAATCTAAAAATCAGAAAATCACATTATATGTTTTTTAAATAATTAATTTCCATGTTATTGCATAAAATAAGTATTTGATACAACAGAAAAACAGACCTTAATATTTCATACAGAAATGTAGATGTAAAAATCTGCAGTGGATCAAACACTTATTTCTCATTGTAGCTGTTCTAACTGCAAGAAAAATAAATAATTACATACATACAAAAAATGTGTATATGAACCAATTTCAAGACTGATCAATGTTCTGTGTCATTTTCAATGAGCCAAGCAGCTTCATTTGATTATTTGGCAAAGTAACGGTCAGTTGGAGCCATAAAATGCATGAATTCAAAGAGGCATGATATGGTTTGTGTAAGTGCGCATCATCCCTACCATCCTCCATGTCCTCCTCAGTGTTGTTGTGTCCGTCTGCCATGGCCACATTACCATTGATGACTGGGTTGGCTGGGATTCTCGGGGGATCATCTGGGTCCCCGGCTGTAAACAAAAATCAGAGAACCAATGATTCTTTGTCAGGACAATTGGGACTAATTGTCATGGGTTTCAATAGAAGGTGTCAGAATGTGAGGTTTATTCTACAGAGGGATATCAAGACATAAGACAAACATCGCACCACCACTGATTCATGCACAAGTGATCCACCCCACGATACATTTTGCACTACAGACATCTTTTCCCAACACTGTCACTGACCATGTGATATAAGGTGCTGTTTGCACTTGTCGGTGCACATCACATAGACGTGAACATGATGGCTGCGGGGCATGTTGATTTTACTTGCAAGGTGTTACAAGGTTACAGCTTGCACGCAGCAAGCATCTCTGGGGCACATTGAGACTAGTGGCGAGAACAAGTCATGTCACCTGTTTGTGTGTATGTGTTTGTGTGGCGGGGGGCAGCTACAGAGCCTCTATATTTTCCTTTTGGTGTCCATGTTGACAGTAGCCATGCCTGCAGTGACATCTAAAAAAATATTTAGTGAGGAAGCCAGTGGAAACCATGGTGTGGTATACTAAATAGGCTCTCCATAATGAAATCTCAGGTATACAAATTAAAAGAGGTAAAGACACTACACTGCAGTGTATAATAAACTGCACACATTGCATTCATTGGCCTATTTATATGCCTATAAGGTAATGGTACTCATGTGAGATCATCCAAGGAATCAATTAGCTAAAATCCAAATATGACTTTTCTGGGATGCTCCTGGGTATAAAATGCCAATGCGTCAAAGGCCCATCATAATAAAAACTATGGGCCTTTCCCAGTGATGTACGGGCTAACAATGCCTGCACAACCAGCCTTGATGCCTTTTGTGAATAATGAATGATTATAATATTTGTGTATATTATTGTTTTAACAGTGGCACAGTGGTTTTCAGGTTGACACATATGCTGTGCAGTTACAAGCTGAATAAGAAGAAATAAACAAATACATGCCTATCATAATATCTTTGTAGGGCTGCAGCTATCGAATATTTTTGGAATCAAGTATTCTATTGATTATTTGAGTAATCGATATAAAAAAAGTACTTTTGTATTTTTAAACAATATCAGTAGTGGCAGGGCTCTCCCTAAGCAATGGCACAATGTCGCTGTGCCATCATGCAGATTTTTAAGTTTAGGATGTTCCCTTTCTCTGTTTTCCCAGGTAATTATTTATTTTTTCACATTATTAAGAGTTTTGGAGCTTTGCCAAACCATAAGCCCAGGCGCTCTGAAATCTTCAGTCTGCGGACAGGACATTCTTTTTTTTTTTTCTTCTTATTGCACATTTCATTTGCACTTTTTATTACTGTGATTTATTCAGTGTTTAGTGTACATTTCTACATGTCGTACAGAGCAGCTCAAACCGAACTCAAATTCCGTGTTTTCTGTGGATATTTGGCAAATAACAAAGCCTTTGAAAAAACGGCCGTGGAGTGCAACATTTCCACAACAGCTGCACTGATAAATTAACTCTACAGCCTGTTGATAAAAACTCTTATCAAATCTGAATATAGGCACTTTTTTTTTTTAATAGTTAAACATGATTAATTTAAAGTGCGCTTCCTTTTGCTTCATCTGCAGAGGTGGAGAGCAGCCAGTGGATCAAACCCGGAAAAAAAAAAAAAAAAAAAAAAAAACACACACAATGCTTCACTTTAAATGCATAATTCCAGACAATCAGCACAGACCCTTTCTCTTGAAAGTCTATTTTACTCAGCATGTGGTTTTGTAAACTTGTAGCATTGCCAGCTACATTGATTAGAGCTTACATTAGTTATGGGCATGCTCTACGGTCTTCTCGTTTTTTTGTGGGAGCGTTAGAGAGCCACCAACAGGCCTGGCATATGTACTACAGCTTTAAATGAAGCTTTGAGACAAAGAATTTGCCTCGAACGTTTTTTTGTAATCAAATGATTCGAATTACTCGATTAATCATCTCAGCCCTATATCTTTGTTAAAATTTCTAATTGGTCAAAGCCAAACCTGATTTCAAGCAACACCAAGTTCAAACTGCATTACTTAGTCATAAATATTGCAAAAGTAAATCAATAATGTATTCATTTATATCATCAAATGTATTTCAAAAGCAGTAGAACTGTGATTATTTTTATCATGTGAAAAACATGTCTTTAAAATTTAATCAAAAGGGAACTTTAAGGGGTTTTGGGGGAAGCCTTTACGGCTCCGCACTTCAACCCTAGACCTGCAATCCATGCTATTAAACAGCAAGACTCACTGGCATGCACAACTGATGTATGTAAAACAGACTTACTGAAATGCGTGTCTTGAAAATGGAACAGTGCATTTGTGCTTTTTTGTTTTTTGTTTTTTTTTTAATACCCAGCTCTCTGTGTTGATGCCACCAGCAGTAAACACTGGCTGCTCACTTCACCTCACAAACAAAGCAAGACGATGAGTGCAACATCTTCAATGGGCTGATTATCAGATTTGATCAGAGCTCTAATCTATGTATCAACAGGAACATCACAGATTACACCCCCCACCCCAACACAAACACAGATCACTTTTTTTTTTATTCAAATGCACCTTGTTTTCTCCACCCCATGAGGCTTGGTCCAATAGTTTGTCTCCTATCCTATTCAAATTTATGTACACAGACATTCTTTTTTTAAATTGAAATTCCTAGTCATACTACAAAAATTATGCTATGGTAACCAAATTGACATGGAGGAACAACAATCTATACTGCATGAAGAAATATCACAAGGATATTTTTATTTATTTATTTTTAAACACCATGCTGGATAATTTTCTGGCACTGAATGTGAAACTCTTGACAAATCATTATCAAAGCATTCACAAATCACTCTGCAGTTTTTAATTGCAACAACTCAGTCTGCGTGACTTTTTATTGTGCAACACTGCAATCGGCTGAGAAACTATACACACGTCAGGTGAAGCTGGAAAAGAAGAATGTGGATACTCAAAACCAAAAACGGGTCCACGATCAACCAAAAAGCACTGATCACATCAACATGTGACAGTTTTGAGCACAACAGCGGTCAGATGAACATATTCCCTCTCTGCATTTGGTGTGTGCAGCGATAACAGCACTGTTGATCGCTGCTGCTGGTTGCAAAGTTCAACATCTCAGATAGCTCATGTTGCTCAAGTCACTTCACAAAAAAAAAGCAAATGTAAAAAGCCGCCATCATGACCAAGAATTACTATGATTGCAGCATTGTTCCATGAGACTGAGTAACCTGACAACACTGAGAAGACGTTCGCTAAAATAAAATATCTTCTGCATTGTGTGTGAAACACAAACAAAAAAGGGCAAATCAATGGTGCAGAGTGGGGAAAGGATGATATTTTTGAATTTTCTGCGTTACCATGTCTGAGTCCCTTTAATATACATATTTTATTTTTTATATATGGAATATATAATGATATATTGCAACATGTCATTCAAAACAGTAAAGGCACAAAATGACTTATTAGCAACTCTTCATGTTGATCATATACAATCCCTGGCAAAAATTATGGAATCACCGGCCTCGGAGGATGGTCATCAGTTGTTTAATTTTGTAGAAAAAAAAAGCAGATCACAGACTTGACACAAAACTAAAGTCATTTCAAATGGCAACTTTCTGGCTTTAAGAAACACTAAGAAATCAAGAAAAAAAAATTGTGTCAGTCAGTAACGGTTACTTTTTTAGACCAAGCAGAGGGAAAAAATATGGACTCACTCAATTCTGAGGAATAAATGATGGAATCACCCTGTAAATTTTCATCCCCAAAACTAACACCTGCATCAAATCAGATCTGCTCGTTAGTCTGCATCTAAAAAGGAGTGATCACACCTTGGAGAGCTGTTGCACCAAGTGGACTGACATGAATCATGGCTCCAACATAAGAGATGTCAATTGAAATCAAAGAGAGGATTATCAAACTCTTAAAAGAGGGTAAATCATCACGCAATGTTGCAAAAAATGTTGGTTGTTCAGTCAGCTGTGTCTAAACTCTGGACCAAATACAAACAACATGGGAAGGTTGTTAAAGGCAAACATACTGGTAGACCAAGGAAGACATCAAAGCGTCAAGACAGAAAACTTAAAGCAATATGTCTCAAAAATCGAAAATGCATAACAAAACAAATGAGGAACGAATGGGAGGAAACTGGAGTCAACGTCTGTGACCGAACTGTAAGAAACCGCCTAAAGGAAATGGGATTTACATACAGAAAAGCTAAACAAAAGCCATCATTAACACCTAAACAGAAAAAAAACAAGGTTACAATGGGCTAAGGAAAAGGAATTGTGGACTGTGAATGAAAGTCATATTCAGTGATAAATCTCGAATCTGCATTGGGCAAGGTGATGATGCTGTAACTTTTGTTTGGTGCCGTTCCAATGAGATTTATAAAGATGACTACCTGAAGAGAACATGTAAATGTCCACAGTCATTGATGATATGGGGCTGCATGTCAGGTAAAGGCACTGGGGAGATGGATGTCATTACATCATCAATAAATGCACAAGTTTACATTGATATTTTGGACACTTTTCTTATCCCATCAATTGAAAGGATGTTTGGGGATGATGAAATCATTTTTCAAGATGATAATGCATCTTGCCATAGAGCAAAAACTGTGAAAACATTCCTTGCAAAAAGACACATAGGGTCAATGTCATGGCCTGCAAATAGTCTGGATCTTAATCCAATTGAAAATCTTTGGTGGAAGTCGAAGAAAATGGTCCATGACAAGGCTCCAACCTGCAAAGCTGATCTGGCAACAACAATCAGAGAAAGTTGGAGCCAGATTGATGAAGCGTACTGTTTGTCACTCATTAAGTCCATGCCTCAGAGACTGCAAGCTGTTATAAAAGCCAGAGGTGGTGCAACAAAATACTAGTGATGTGTTGGAGTGTTCTTTTGTTTTTCATGATTCCATAATTTTTTCCTCAGAATTGAGTGATTCCATATTTTTTTCCCTCTGCTTGGTCTAAAAAAGTAACCGTTACTGACTGCCACAATTTTTTTTTTCCTGATTTCTTATAGTGTTTCTTAAAGCCAGAAAGTTGCCATTTGAAATGACTTTAGTTTTGTGTCATGTCTGTGATCTGCTTTTTTTCTACAAAATTAAACAACTGAATGAACATCCTCCAAGGCGGGTGATTCCATAATTTTTGCCAGGGGTTGTATGTGATTTGTACCAAGTGGATTTTGATTGTTTCTCCAGCCAACACTAGATCAAAATTATTATTAATGCCCCACATTTAAAATGGAAGTGCTGAGGTCACTGCTCACGTGGTTCTTATTTTTCAATGTTTATGACCTTTTTTATTTGTTGTGGTGCCTATGTTCGCGACTGACATTATGTCACTACAAAATACAAGATAATTTATTGATCATATGCAGGTTAACGCAGAGTCAACAGTGCAATGAAATGCTTAGGATGAGAAGGACTGTTACTAATAGCATGCAATATAAACACCGAAAATGTAAGCATATGTAAAAAAAAAAAAAGAAAAAAAAAAAGAATAGTCAGCAGTAGTCAGGTTGTAGTATTCACAAGTTGTAGTATTGTTCATATTGCACATGACATATTGCACAGTTGTGTAGCAAGTTATTGCACAGGTAATAATAAATAGTAAAAACTGAGATGAGTTATGAAAGGTGGTGACATACAAGATACAGTCACATTGATAACAGCAATAGACACAGTATTAAAGAAGTGGCTTAGTGCAGTGTTATTATCATAGTTCTGTGTTATTTAGAGTTCAGTAGTCTGACAGCCTGTGGATAGTAACTGTTCCTGAGTCTTTTGGTACGGGCTGGCAGACTCCTATACCTCCTGCCAGAGGGTAACAGTTCGAATAGTCCTTTTGCGGGGTGAGTGTGATCCTTAATGATGCTGCGTGCCTTACGCTGGCACCGACTGTGGTAAATGTCCTGGATGGTGGGAAGACTGCTGCCAGTGAGGTCCTCAGCCGTGCACACCACCCTCTGCAGTGCTTTCTGACTCTGGCTGGTGCAGCTCCCATACCACACTGTGAGGCAGCCCGTCAGCACACTCTCGATGATGCACCTGTAGACGTTCGTGAGGATGGTGGTGTTCGTGCCAAACTTCTTCAGCCTTCTCAGGAAGTAGAGTCTCTGCCGGGCTTTCTTAACCACAGTGTCTGCATGTAAGGTCCAGGATAAGTCCTCGGTGATGTGGACGCCGAGGAACTTGAAGCTGCTGACCTGCTCCACCTCGGTGTTGTTGATGTGGATGGGGGAGTGCTGACCTCCGCGCTGTCTCCTGAAGTCCACTATCATCTCCTTAGTTTTGCTGACGTTCAGAGAGAGGTTATTCTCCTGGCACTATGCCTCCACCAGGTTAAGGGGGGCCGCCTTCACAATTCAGCATCAGGGTTCAATGTTGGCTCATTACGCCACTGCCCGAGAGAGGCCTTCCTGACCACTCTTGCCAGTGTGCTTGCTCAGTGCATGGGTTAGACGTGATTCACATGAAGTGCCTTGGTGTGACTGCTGTTGTGATTCGGTACTAGGTACAAAATTGAATATTTTTCCCCAAATACGGCCGTCACCTCTGACCTGTATATGTACCACAAAGAAAACATTTCTGTTAGTAAAAGTAAGTCCCTTCGGCTGCTCCCTTGTTTGCATTCGGGGTCACCACAGCAAATCCAAGGTGGATCTGCATGTTAGTGCTGTTGGTATTTCATGGAACACTTGGTTGAACAGATAGGAATATGAATTTTTTTCATGTTGACAAACAGACTGCAGATAACACCAGAGTTACCTGTATGTACAATGACTCATGCATGTGGTGGGAGCAACGACTGTGATTCAGTGGATGTACTCAAAAACTACAAAAGACTTATTTAAAATTAGTCGTGAGTGCTAATTAGGCGTGATAGTGCTAGCACCAGCATGTCTCTACAGGTCTGGTCCACATCCCTACAGTTGCATGGTTATGAGTAGCATAGCCCTTACAAGGCGATCCACGTACGGGGCTTGGACCCCGTGTGTACCTGCTGGCAAGTCCAGTTTTATTTACAACCATTTTAGCATAAATTTGTTGGTCCGACACTTTGATCCAAATTCATTCAGAAAAAGGTATGAATACTTGTTTCCAGAACTGTGGACTTTCAGCAAGTTCCGCTGTGCACAGGCTTCGAGCATGACGCTCGATTCAGTGGGCTTATGGCTCAACAAAGAAGAAATGACAGACAATTTGTCCTGAATTCTCCCTGCGTCATTTTTTGTTTGTTTTTGCTTTTGGGTTTTTTTTTTTTTTTTTTTTTGGGGGGGGGGGGGGGGGTGTCAACCGAGAATGCACTGAGTCATCAACATCTTTTTTTTTTCTCCTTTCTGTTTTTAAGCAGATACGTAAACAGTTCTGGTAGAATTTACAAAATGACAAATTTCACTTAACAGTGTCTGGCTAATGTGCTTTGTTTTGCAATTATTATTTTTTTTACTGATATTTTATGCGTCGTCTACAAGTCTGTCATCTTGGAGGAGTGTGAAAATGATTGTACCACAGTGGAAAAATATTCTCGATGTAAACGGTGTCTCCCTGCAGTCAAGAACTTCACCGGGAATGGGTGCAAGCAACCCCGGAAAATTTTTGGGGAAAAAAAATTTGGTGCAATTTGATACATTTTGGTCAGTTTTTCTTGGTTTAAAACAGTGGTATTTGACTTATACTGGAACAAAATATGGCTCACGTTTTGATTTAATTATTACATTAGCTTGGGACTCCGAAGAGGGCGGTCGCATCTCCTCCACTCTCCCTCATCTCTGTTCTCTGCCTTTAACCTTCAAGCCCCTACTTCACCAGACTGCGAATTCCTCAAATTATATTGGATTCTGGATCTACTGGACTACTATTGGATTAACCATGGAATTGATCAGCTGGTCACTGAAAGCTATTGACACCATTTTTCTACAAGAAGGTCAGGACCGGGGGATTCTACCTGCCCAGATGGAACGTATCCTGCGGGCTATGTCCTCGACTCCTGGGGGTCTTGGCGTGCTGCATGCTTGGTGCCTTTCTCCATTAAGGACTTCGAGGATTTATTCATTTTTGGTCTCATGGTAGCAGGGCTGGTACTTTCTGGCTTATGTGCTGCCATGATCGACCGGAAAATTGGCAAGATGGCGGCATCAAGAACCACGGCCCCTTGCTTGTCAGTCATGATTAACGAGGTTGGCAAGGCAGTGCATTCTCAGACTGCATTGACTCTTGAACTCAGACACAAATTGGATGACATCTTGGAGCTGATGCGTGCCTTGCAGTTGAAGCTGAAGGTTTCGGAGGCCGGTGAATATTCTTAATTCATAATTGGGAATATTCGTAATTCATAATTGGGATTTGGTTGTTCAAGTGGAACTGTTAAAAGTGTTTTTCACTGCTCAACCACAACACTCCAGGCTTATCTAGCCTCAAGGACAAACTGCCCAATGTTTTCCTCCAGAGGAATGTCTTCAGGCTCTGGTGAGATTATCCCTTCTTATCTCAATCCACAAAGACAATAAACTGACAGGCTTACACATGGACAAGACTGAAGCATGCTCCTTTTTTCCCTTTACCTCCCTTCCTGCTCCCTCATCACTTACTTACTTGATGTGTGCCATTATTACGGTAAACAAGTAATAATTGTGGATTAATTACTGTATCTTGTCTGAGGTAACTGGAGTGTAAAAGTAACTGCCCTTTTTTGGGATCAATAAAGTTGTCTGAAGTCTGATTTATTTACCATTTTGTATGTATTGTCTGTGCTAAGTTTCAACAAATTGACTGACTGTCTGCATTAACCAACTTTAATTCTGCTTTCATTCTACATTTATTAAAATTCTAAGTGATAGGGGAAGTGATGGTCTAGTGGTTAAAGCATTGGTCTTGAGACCAGAGGATCCTCGATTAAAATGCCAGCCTAACCGGAAAATCACTAAAGCCCCCTTCACACCGGGGCTGCTCCCTGTTGCGTCATAACGACACAGGAATCTCTGCATCAGGTGCGCGCAGCAGGGGGCAGAGAGGAAACCGTCTGTGAGCAAATGTGGAGATGTCTGGAGTTCTACTTGATGTTGACATGTCCTGTCTCTGGCAATCAGTCTGTGAGCAGGACCTGTGTCCTTTTTTGTCCTTTTTTAAAACACAGTGATGAGAGTTTGAGGGGAGAACAAGGAACTAATGCCTGCAGCCAGACAGTTTTTTTTTTCCTTTCTTTCTTTTAATTGTTCACATGTGCGCGCATGAACGAACCGTCCGTGAGTAAATGTGGAAATGTCTGGAGTTATACTTGATGGTGACATGTCCTGTCTCTGGTAATCAGTCTGAGCAGGACTTATGGACTTTATACAAACATATTTGTGAGAGAAAAGCGAGTAGCTGCTGCAGCTGCAATCCGCATTTTTTTTTTCCTGTGCTGTTTTTTTGCGTGTGTAGTTTTTACTGCATTGTGTACTCGGTATAAAAACAATCCTGCGTGATTTACTCTGCAGGAACAATGGAACACAACAGGAATTATAAATTGGCGTCGGGTAACGTCTTGTGAGTGTGTGGCTTCCAGTCACGCTGAGTACCATCCTGTTGCTCTGACTTGCGCTGAAACCACTTAATTCTGCATCGAGCAAAGGACGCAAACAAAAATTAAACATGTTTAATATTTGGCGTCCGATTTGCTTCATCCTTTGCGCCCCTTGCGCTGTTGTAACGCTGAGCTGCATCGTCTTGGCACTGAGTTGCTTCCACGTGGTGTCGTCATGATGACACACAACGCAACTGGGAGCAACTGGCAGCAGCCCCGGTGTGAAAGGGGCTTAAGAGTCCTTGGGCAAGGTCCTAGTTGCAGTACCTTGTATAGCAGCACGCTCACAATGGGGTGAATGTGAGGCATTATTTGTAAAGCACTTTGAGCATGTGATGCGGATGGAAAAGCGCTATATAAATGCAGTCCATTTACCATTTAAGTGTGTCATAAGATAAATCAATAATTACACCCTTTCTGCTTTTGCTAAACAATACACTTAAAAACATGAGAATTCTTGCCAATGAAAAGTCTTTTGTAATTAATTTAAAACAGATACAATAGTTAAAACTTGCAACAACAAAAAAACGTGACTTGAAAATAATAATGATAAAATAATAATTTTAATGTTAAAGTGTTTAAATGTTAATGGGGGGGTTTTTTTTCCATGAAGCAAATTTTTATTCGCAGCTGAATTGATGATTAGTGAAATGTATCTAAAATGTCTGTGTTTCACTGACACACTGTATACATGTTACAAATGTGCAATAAACTTATTTGAAAGAAAAAGAATGTACAGAAAGACAATTGATAATGTGGGAGATTCCAGACGTTTTTACACATCATCTCCCCCACATAATTTCAATTCGCTTGCGGACCGTACACGCGGACCGCTTAGCTGTTTTGCAAGCGGTGTGATCACTCAGATGTATTTCGGATTTTTCAGTCATACTGATAACACTTATAAGCGTGCACAAAGCTGAGCCTCTAGCAAACGGCTTTGTTTTTAACAGGCTGCATCCATGATTAATGGACGCGTACTACATTTTCTCACAGGGGAAAGCGGCTGCTTTTACCTGCATCAAAATGAACCGTTACCACTTAAAAACGAGTCATCATAACATGGCATCACACTTACGGAAACTTTGTAATTAATCTGTGGCTCCATTTCGTTAGCACTTAGTAGCTACATTCTATTCAAGTACGCTGGGACGTTTTCCTCAAAGAAATGCTATCGGAAACACTGGGAAATGTTATGATTTCAGTGTGACATGTAATTTTTTTTTTAATTCTTTTTTTATTATGCTTTTCCAGGTCCATACAGTCCATGAAAATACACAACATACTCCTCATTTAGTCATCTGTAATTGTATCACTGCAGCCTACAGTAAAATGTCCTAGACTTCATAAGCAGTACAAAAACAAGTAGAGACCAATTAGGCATTCAAACATCTAGTAATATCTACCTATAACCATGTTTTAACATAACCTAAGAACAAAAATATTTATAAACAAACAAATGTGTAAAATATTGTGGCAAACCACAATCACACATAAAGCCCTCTACAGGGGTAATGTAAAATAAAACAGAAAAAAGACCCAAAGATCCACTTCTAAAGAAATGGTCATATTGGCAGGACATACATTATCCATCTTTCGCATCTTTTCAAAAAGTCCTCTCCATCTTAAACATATCATAGGTTATGTCGATCCATTCTTCTACAGTAGGCATTTCAGGTTTTAACCACCTTCTGGTAATGTGCTTTAAAACAGAGAAGAATGGAAATAATGCATGCCGATATCAGCAACAAAATCTCAAAGACTAAAAGTATGTCTCCATACCCGAATAATTTCACAGTGGCCATAGCATTGTTGTTTAGCTTCTAAAACCTCCTTAGCTATATGACCTGTGGTCAGCACCAAGACGATACAAAAAAAAATGCTGAGATCGTCCTCTGATCATTGGGCTTCATGTAGCTCTTGCGTTTTGTCATGGTTTGTGTCATATGGATGTAAACAGGATAAAATAAAGAGCTGAAGTTGTTTATGTGAAATTTCGCCACAAAAATGCTTTTGCGCACGGTCAGACCCCCACAAAGTCTTACGCTAAAACACAGAGATATGCCACTCAGCAGCGCAGCATCGTTGTCTGGGGAGAACCCTGACTGAATAAATTGAACATGGTAACACATTTTAGTGGAAATCGGCATATATACGGAGATTTTGCCCGCATGTCTGTAATAGTTGCGGAGAAAGCCACACAACATTATCCAATTTGGAGAAATATGACCACGAAGAGTTAGAGAGAACGTGATGACAGGTGCCAACAGGAGACGGCTCTGTTCACTATCCCAATGAGAGCTGTGATGTGGGCATGGGACTCGAAACGACTACCAGCCGTTCGTGTTAGGGACATGTGTGCTTATCTGCTTATTGACTGCGATGGACAAACGTAAGAATTAAGCAACACCAATGTGATGATGGCTATCGGCTGTTTACTGACTGTCATGTGGAACTCTTAAGGGCCTTTCACACCGCGCACTTTCCACGTGTCAGCAACGCTTCCCAAAGCGCTGTGACGTCAGATGCTTCGCTTTGGAAGTGGCAAGGGGGGCGAGGATTGCTACGTCACACTCTGGCTGTTTCCACAACCCAAAAAAACTTGAGTGATCGCCATCTTCAATTTGCATCGCCTGAACCACAAAAAAGCTTAAAAAAGAAACTTTTTTCAGCTACTTTTCGGAGTGACGCCGACCGAAGGAAGACTGACGACTTGGTGGGATATTGATTTAACTGGGACAGTGGGCCGACACGAACGAAGAAGCCGGAGTTCGAGCATCATCCCTGGGCAGAGCGAGGCAGGCAGCCGGGGTGATGGAGCAGACCCACTCAGTCCGAAATCTCCCACTTTTTGGATATACGAGGTCTATTAGATAAGAAACCGACACTTTTATTTTTTTTTAACTATATGGATTTGAATGACGTGCGATTACACCAATCATGCTTGAACCCTCGTGCGCATGCGTGAGTTTTTCACGCGTGTCGGTGACGTCATTTCCCTGTGGGCAGGCCTTGAGTGAGATGTGGTCCCGCCCTCTCGGCTGAATTCCTTTGTTTCACACACTGCTCGAGACGGGGCGCGTTGCTTTATCAAAGTTTTTTCTGGACCTGTGAAGAATATCCGAGTGGACACTATTCGAGAAATTCAGCTGGTTTTCGGTAAAAATTTTAACGGCTGATGAGAGATTTTGGTCTGGTAGTGTCGCTTTAAGGACGGTCCACGGCGCCTGACGGCGATCTGCGCTTCGAGGCGGCAGCGTCTCGCCGTTTCAAGTTGAAAACTTCCACATTTCAGGCTCTGTTGACGCAGTAAGTCGTCAGAGAACAGAGAACTTTCAGAAGAAGTCGGCATGAGGAGTTTATTCGGACATTCCATTGTTAACGGTCATTTTGTAATGAAAGAACGTGCGGGCAGAGTCGCATGTCGGGCTGGACCCGACCGCGGGGGGTCGCGGCAGGAAAAACACCTCCGTTGGAAATCTTAACGGGCAAGTTGGAACATGCCCAAGCTGTTAAACAATTTCTCAGTTACTCACTTGTTGAAAGCCATTAAAAGCCGCCTGAATTCTACAAATGGTTTTCAACACGGAGGTGTTTTTCCTGTCGCGGCGCACACAGATTTGCCGAGTCGTCACGGAAACGACTCGGCGAATTTGCGCGTACGTCTTTCATTAAAAAAATGTCCTTAAACAGTGGAATGTCCGCATAAATTCCTCATGCCGGCCTCTTCTGAATCTTCTCTGTTCTCTCACGATGTCCTGGGTGAATTAAGCCTTAAATTAGGATGTTTTCAGCTCTAAACAGGCCGACGACAGCGCCTGGAAGCGCTGCAGGACGTCCCGCTCCGTGGGAAGTCCTTACACCGACAGAAACACCCCATAATCTCTCATCAGCCGTTAAACTTTTCACAGAAAACCAGCTTAATTTCTCGAATAGTGTCCACTCGGATATTCCTCACAGGTCCAGAAAAAATTTTGATAAAGCAACGCGCGCCGTCTCGAGCAGCGTGTGAAACAAAGGAATTCAGCCGAGAGGGCGGGACCACATCTCACTCAAGGCCTGCCCACAGGGAAATGATGTCACCGACACGCGTGAAAAAACTCACGCATGCGCACGAGGGTTCAAGCATGATTGGTGTAATCGCATGTCATTCAAATCCATATAGTTAAAAAAAAAAAAAGGGTCGGTTTATTATCTAAGAGACCTCGTATATATATATATATATATATATATATATATATATATATATATATATATATATATATATATATATAAACTGTTTAGTGTTTCTTTATATTTAAAAAAAAAAAAAAATTTGTGCCAATCAGGAACATTTGCTGTGTAGACAAACTAAATACAGATGCACTTCTAAAACGTCCACTGATGAGCTGAACACCATGAAGTCCAGTTGGAAGAAAACATCTCTGCTCTTCAAAATAGGGTAAAAGTGTCTTTAACAACACCACCAGAGGTCAAAGCTGCAGAAGAGACCGTCATCTGGTCTTGAGAATTCAGCATAACATCACCTGCTTCTAAATAAAAGGCTCTTTAAACAGCAACTGTTTTATTATTTTTTTAAAGAGCTGTTTTTTATATTTTAACAATAAATGAATGGATCATTAAAAATGTCCACAAAATCAAAGTCAAGAGACATTTGCACAGGTAGAAGCTCTACCCTTATTGTGCTCAAATTCATATTTTAGAAATGACTCTGTCCTGATTACATTAAAGGCAATCACATATGACGTAATTACAAGTTGAAATGACTAAAAAAAAAAAATTCATCATGAGGTTTATGTCACAGAAATCCTACTTTACAATCACACTGCAACCATTCTTAAATTATCTCCTGTTGCATTTATAATAAACATTTGTATTTATTTACAGTGTGTTTTTCTGGTTGAAATGAGATATGAATAATCTGCCAGACTTAAAAAAAAAAAAAAATGTAAAAATTTCCATGTTAAATAAATGTCCAAGGTTCCTTATGTTAAACAAGAAATTATCTAATCTGAAATAACAGGTGGTTTTAATTTACAGATGAAGAAAGGTTTCTAAAGAACCATTTATTGATTTATTTAGCTATTTTAATTACAAGTGTTCTAAACTTTTTTTTTACAGTAATCAGAAATTTTGAGGTAAAAAAAAAAAACATTTGCAAGGATTTTTCTTCAGAAAACTGCTCTATAAATGAGCAGTCCTGTGACACGTTTGTTTTGTATCGATCAGTGGTTTCTGCACCGATCTTTTTTGTAGAGATCAGTGGTTTCTGCCACTAGTCTTCCATGTTTTGGCTCAACGCATTGTTCCTATTGGACAACGCGAAGCTACGTCACAGCTCAGAGCGGCGAAAGTTGGATTGGGTTAACTTTGACCGCGTCAGCCTGCCGACAAGCAGCAATGCGTACTCCCGTCAGAAGCATCGCTTTAGCTCGACTTTTGATGCGACGCTTAAGACGCCTCTAAAAAGCAACGCGTCTCATTGAAAGTAATGCTTTTTACACCGATTCGTGATGCCTCTGACGCTTCCGATGCATCTGGTGTGAAAGGCCCTTTAGAACATCAAAGCAGACAACAACTTTGTTTACATATGAAGCCGTGTGTAACCGGAGCAGCACCAGACAGCAGAGCAATATTCTAAATGGCTGCTGCGTGCCAACACAGGAGAAATAAAATCAGCGAGATTTGGTTGTGTTTCAGGGCATGAATTATTACTACGTTGTGTTTTCTGAATACGCTGTGTGTTACAAAGGACCCAGAGCCAGAAATACATTTGTCACCAACCCTCAGAAAATGAAAGCAAAAACAAATAGTATGCCTCCTATGGCGGTACGTAAGTACCTATATGCAGTAGGAAGAATTTCTTTAATTTGAAAGTTTGTTGGTTTTTGCATCCAGAACTGCTCTGAGCATGCACCAAGTGGAGTACAAGCCTGTTTTTAACAGGCTGCCTTCACAATAAAATTTACATGCATGTCAGGCATTAATGCTTGTCCGATTGTCCGGGACAAGTGCAAAATGTGATTGGACGAGCAATATGCTCTAAATCATTGTCCGACTGGACAAGTGGCATTTTTTTGGTTTAAAACGTTCAAATTCTTTATTTTCATGGCTCGGAACCAAAATACCTGACCGCCGCCTTTTTGTTTTATTTACATCACGTCTCGCACCTCGCGAGAAAGCGCCTTCGGTTTTTCCAGCCACTCTCCATGCAGCGGACAATCAGAAAACATGATAATGTGTGCGCGAGACCACTGTATGGAGTGTGCATTCGTAGCAGAGGCTGACATTTTTTCGGGAATCCCACGGGTCACGGAATTCCCGTGGGATTCCCATGGGATGGGAGTCAACTTTGCTATTTATCACGTGATTGGGACAGTATGGGATTAAAAATTCACTGGAGCGAGAATCAAGGTTTTAGGCAGCGAGCCATCCTGCTGTCATTTGAGCGGTCAATTTTCGAAAAAGACGCCGAAAAAATAGCAAGCGGCTTTACTTAAAGCTGTCTAAAATTAAGACTGGGTCCGATCGCTGCAGCTGTCTGTGTGTGTGTGTGTGTCGGCTGGCTGCGAGGAGAGAGGGTGGGCGGGGAAGGGGCACGCTGAGCACAGAGTGAAAAAACAAACTAAACTGTGGCACTGCCTTTATTTCTCTCTGGACTGTTCTGACGGTACATCCTGTTCACACCGTGTGCACGTGTGGGTGACAGTTATACTGAAATTATGAGATGAAATAAATTGGTCAAAATTCCTTAAAATGAGAATATATGAATGAACAGAAAAAAAAAAAAAAAAAAAATCACACACGTGTGATAAAAAAATGATGTGGAGAAACTTTGCAGTGATGTTCAGAAGCAGAAATCACAAAGCAGCTGAGAACTCTGAACTTTAACGGGCTGTTATTTTACAAAGATATTTTAGATGGCTTAATGTACCTGTTTTATGTTCAAGCACAAAACGTGACTGAGGAGAATTAAAGAGGAAATGAACTCTAGTCAGCATAAAAATACAAGCTGCTGATTTTTATTTTTCAAAATTATTAGGCTGCAGTTCTGAGTTGCATTTATTTCAAAGTAAGTTACCGCTTATTATTTTCAAAAATCACGAGTCAAATGAGTCTGCATTGTTCAGTTTTTCCTGCACATTTTTGCATTTTTTCCTTCTTTGTAAGAGTTTGGTTTTTGTGCTTGTTCTACTACAAAGTTTGAAGAAAAAAAAATGTTAACACTATTCCTTATAGCAGTTCTTTAATTTCAGAAATGGAACAGAAACAACCACAAATTAAAAAGAGTAGGGACTGTATGTAAAATGAAGATAAAACAAAAATGTTGTTATATTCCCAGTTTCTCCACTCACACCCACAGAAGCCAAACATTCTCCCAACGTTGTGTCTTGGTGGCTTCCCCTCTTCCAGCATGGACATTTAGTTTTTGAAAACTGCCTACCTGACACAGATTTACCATAAGGTACCACACTGTTTGTATTTCTGAATGATTGATATAAATTAAGTCTAAGAAATATTCAGTGAGTTGGAAATGTTCATGTATTCATCCTCTGACATTTGCCAAGAAAACTGGCTGTAAATATTATTAACTAATTCTTCCATTAATATTAAACTGCCCTGTCTCAACCTTTTTTTTTCTTGGAAAATGCTGCAGGCCTCAAATGTAGCAATGGATATATATTAACAAAAATAAATACAAATAAAGCTGACCTCACAAAACATGAAATATGATGGTTTCATACAGTCTACAGAAAATTCACAAACAGTATCGATAAGGAATCGGTAAATAAGCAGAAACGATAATGGTATCGATAGATAAAATCTTATCAATACCCATCCCTAACCACGTTCCACGCTCCCGTAGAATCTCGCACATACTGAAATGTATGTTGTCGATGCGTGGAGCTTGCGTTTGGCCCTTTCCGTCACCGATCTTCTGCAATGTTCGTTAGCATCTTTAAATGCGCGGGAAGCTGCAGGAAACGAAGACTAACAAGACGCAAATCTAACAGAATGCTTTGAAATTCAAATTGAAATATGTTAAAACTATATCCACCCAAACCCAGACAACAACTAGGAAAGAGTTTTGCTAAAAGAATTGGCCAGAAGAGGAAGCTTAGTGATGGTGAGTTAAGGGAGAGAGACAGGCTATATGAAAGAAACGAGGAAGAGAGGTTTTGTCCCGACCTGGCCACAGAAATGGCCATGGCTTGGTCATGGCCAAGAGAAGAATGAGGTTTTCTGCCAAATCTGCAGGGCCTATCCGTGGTATGCTGACATGCAAGTAAAGTATATGCTTGGTCCAGGTAGACGCAGGCTGTTTTGAAGCTAGTTGAAAAGTCTAACCAGCTTTCCTTTGTGGAAACCCCATGGTGGCAACATTAGCAAAGGAGGATTTCAATTTGGAGGATTTCAAGGTGGAATATCTTGAACTCTCGTGCGCAAAACCATGGGCCAGTGCTCCTACAATGTGAGCCACTAACTTCTAAATTCTACTGGCCCTGTGAGCCAGTGGGGCAGATTGGTTTATGTCAAGCCCTGGGCTGAGCTAAGATAGCTTAGCCTAGCCTCCCAGCAGCTTACCACCAGGCCTCAGCAACAGCTCAGTGGTATAGCCCACTGTGGCTGCATAAGTTTATCATGAGATCTAAAAAAGTAATAAGTGGAGAAGAACTAGAAGCGATAAAACAGTCTTTGAACTTTATGTCAGAAGAATTGTGTGGTGTGGTTAAAAAACAATGAATTACTGTGTTTGTTGAAGGAAGTATGTGAGCTGAGAAAATTGATGCAAGAAAAAGACAACAAAATTAGATTTTTGGAAAAACGAGTGGACGAGTTAGAACAGTGCTCTAGAATGGATGATGTTATTATAACAGGATTGAACACTAGACATCAATCATACACCAGGGTAGTAGCTAAGAGCACTGGAACTATGGCTGAAGCCCAGGAAGAAACAGCTGTAGCAGATCCATTTTTTTTTCGTCAAAGGACATCCACATTAATAACAGTGACATTGCAGATTGTCACTCATTACCAAAGAAGGATAACAAGGCCAAACCAACCTTTATCATCAAGTTTGCGAACAGGAAAATTAAGAATGATTTGTTGAGGCAGGCCAGAAAATTGAGAGGAACAAATGTGTACGTTAATGAACCCTTGACAAAGAAAAATGCTGATGTTGCAAGAGAAGTTAGAATCCTCTGGAAGCAACAGAAAATTCAGGCGATAAGAAATTGTAAAGTGATGATTAAGTCAAATGGAGCGCCGGAAGAAGCTAAAGTTATAGTGATAACAGAACTTTTGGATTTGGAAAGATTTAAATGATGGGTATTTGTTTGGTTTAATAAATGATTACAACCCCTGGCAAAAATTATGGGATCACCGGCCTCAGAGGATGTTCATTCAGTTGTTTAATTTTGTTAAAAAAAAATAGCAGATCACAGACATGACACAAAACTAAAGTCATTTCAAATGGCAACTTTCTGGCTTTAAGAAACACTAAGAAATAAAGAAAAAAAAAATTGTGGCAGTCAGTAACGGTTACTTTTTTAGACCAAGCAGAGGGAAAAAATATGGACTCACTCAATTCTGAGGAATAAATGATGGAATCACCCTGTAAATTTTCATCGCCCAAATTAACACCTGCATCATATCAGATCTGCTCGTTAGTCTGCATCTAAAAAGGAGTGAACACACCTTGGAGAGCTGTTGCACCAAGTGGACTGACATGAATCATGGCTCCAACACGAGAGATGTCAATTGAAACAAAGGAGAGGATTATCAAACTCTTAAAAGAGAGTAAATCATCACGCAATGTTGCAAAAGATGTTGGTTGGACCAAATACAAACAACATGGGAAGGTTGTTAAAGGCAAACATACTGGTAGACCAAGGAAGACATCAAAGCGTCAAGACAGAAAACTTAAAGCAATATGTCTCAAAAATCGAAAAATGTACAACAAAACAAATGAGGAACGAATGGGAGGAGACTGGAGTCAACGTCTGTGACTGAACTGTAAGAAACCGCCTAAAGGAAATGGGATTTACATACAGAAAAGCTAAAGGAAAGCCATCATTAACACCTAAACAGAAAAAAACAAGGTTACAATGGGCTAAGGAAAAGCAACTGTGGACTGTGGATGACTGGATGAAAGTCATATTCAGTGATGAATCTCGAATCTGCATTGGGCAAGGTGATGATGCTGGAACTTTTGTTTGGTGCCGTTCCAATGAGATTTATAAAGATGACTGCCTGAAGAGAACATGTAAATTTCCACAGTCATTGATGATATGGGGCTGCATGTCAGGTAAAGGCACTGGGGAGATGGCTGTCATTACATCATCAATAAATGCACAAGTTTATGTTGATATTTTGGACAATTGAAAGGATGTTTGGGGATGATGAAATCATTTTTCAAGATGATAATGCATCTTGCCATAGAGCAAAAACTGCAAAAACATTCCTTGCAAAAAGACACATAGGGTCAATGTCATGGCATAGGGTCAATGTCAATGAGCAGATCTGATTTGATGCAGGTGTTAATTTGGAGGATGAAAATTTAAACAACCGTTGGTGCCGAAGAGAGTTGCTGTTGAAAATGACCAGTCCTTGTTGATAGTTGGAGACAAACAAATTTCTGACCCCTTGAAGGAAACTGACGGATGGTTAGATGAAGTCCAGAGACTGAAACTGTGGATATCGAGGATATTTGGGTGGTTGGCTCTCGCTGCGGTATTGTATCACTTCCTGTTCCGGAGCACAGCGGTGTTTTGCTGCATTTGTTAGCCGTTTAATCTGCGTAGTTAGATTGATCTAGATAACGATTTGTTTCACAGTGTAATCTTCACGTGCCTTAACTAAAGCACTCCCTCTGCTGAATCACCTCTAAATTATTTACACATTATTCACTTTGTGTGTTTTTAGGAATCCGCCAGCTTAACGCAGCTACTAGCTCTTAGCCGGTTTAGCATGGCGGCTTCTCCTGTCTCTCCCGCACTTCTCTGCTCTGGGTGCGAAATGTTGACTTATTCCTCCGCCTCCTTTAGCAGTAATGGTACATGTAACAAGTGTAGCTTATTCGTAGCTTTGGAGGCCAGGCTGGGCGAATTGGAGACTCGGCTCCGCACCTTGGAAAATACTACAGCTAGCCAGGCCCCTGTAGTCGGTGCGGACCAAGGTAGCTTAGCCGCCGTTAGCTGTCCCCCAGCGGATCCCGAGCAGCCGGGAAAGCAGGCCGGCTGGGTGACTGTGGAGGAAGCATAGTCCTAAACAGAAGCCCCCTGTACGCCACCAACCCGTTCATATCTCTAGCCGTTTTTCCCCACTCGGCGACACACCCGCCGAGGAACAAACTCTGGTTATTGGCGAATCTGTTTTGAGAAATGTGAAGTTAGCGACACCAGCAACCATAGTCAATTGTCTTCCGGGGGCCAGAGCAGGCGACACTGAAGGAAATTTGAAACTGCTGGCTAAGGCTAAGCGTAAATTCGGCAAGATTGTAATTCACGTCGGCAGTAATGACACCCGGTTACGCCAATCGGAGGTGACTAAAACTAATATTGAATCGGTGTGTAACTTTGCAAAAACAATGTCGGACTCTGTAGTTTTCTCTGGGCCCCTTCCCAATCAGACCGGGAGTGACATGTGTAGAAGAATTTTTAGGTCCTTATTTGAACTATGATTAACTATCAAGTGTCCTGATCCGAACTGTATGTCCTCTGGTTGAACTAGCAGGTGTTCAACCCAAAAAAAGGGCTCTATTAGTCATTCAGTCTGTCAGGGGCTTTCCAAGGCCTTTTAGGTGCTTTCCCGCAGGCCACGTGCGGGGGGCCTCGGGCCAGCTGCACCTGTGGCTGAGGCCACGTGCGGGGGGCCTCCTGTGGCTGAGGCCACGTGCGGGGGGCCTCCTGTGGCTGAGGCCACGTGCGGGGGGCCTCCTGTGGCTGAGGCCACGTGCGGGGGGCCTCGGGCCAGCTGCACCTGTGGCTGAGGCCACGTGCGGGGGGCCTCGGGCCAGCTGCACCTGTGGCTGAGGCCACGTGCGGGGGGCCTCGGGCCAGCTGCACCTGTGGCTGAGGCCACGTGCGGGGGGCCTCAGGCCAGCTGCACCTGTGGCTGAGGCCACGTGCGGGGGGCCTCAGGCCAGCTGCACCTGTGGCTGAGGCCACGTGCGGGGGGCCTCAGGCCAGCTGCACCTGTGGCTGAGGCCACGTGCGGGGGGCCTCAGGCCAGCTGCACCTGTGGCTGAGGCCACGTGCGGGGGGCCTCAGGCCAGCTGCACCTGTGGCTGAAGGTCTTTTAAAAAAATCAGTTGTAAATCCTTCACGTTTTAATGGGAGCGTTTGTCACATTGAAATAATGGCCTAACACCTGCTTAGGGTTCACTAGAGGACGCTTCCAATAGAAAACCATGTCTTGGGAATGAAATAAATAAAAAAGTCGAAGGAGGAGCGATGCCCGCGGGTCTCCAATCAATAGATGAGCGCGGTTGTCACATATTCAGTCTCTCTAGAGGACTCAGTTTGTCTAAGCTCTGTGTCAAAGGCTTAAATAAACTTAAAAACTCTGTGCATTTTATCTTGCTTAAGGCTGAATTATTCTAAAGTGCTGTGTCCTTTTCTAGCATATCACTTGCAATTAGTCTGTGTTATCTAAAAGACGACATCCCGAGAAGACTAAAGACGAACCACGACAGAACTTGGCGAGCCAGCTTCAGGAGGGTCCAGGGGCATTCCGGCAGCCTAGGACGGTCCAGCTCATCCCTCCAGACCGTAAATAACAGTGATCACGACTAAAAGGTAAGCAGAAACCTTTTATAACTTCTGCACGATCTGGAGGAGTGAGTCGGGATTTCCGCCCAAGTTGACAGGTGATATTTTTAATTGCCTCTTACCCAAAAGAACCTGGACTAAGAAAATTGATAAGAGACTAAAAAAGATAAGATTGAAAATTATCAGGCCTTGTAGATAAAATGCTCAGAAGGTGTGTGTGTTCCCGGGAAAAAGAATGTCTGTGTGAGTGAAAGGTCAGGAATGTTCATGAACTCTGGTGCGGAAAAGAGTGCATTGAGAACTAACCTGGATGCTTGGGGAATAATTGGTGTTGAAATTCGTTACTAACGTGCCGGCTGATAGCATGCGCTGTAGGGGTTAATTTAGGGGAGTATACTGACAAATAGATACAAGGTAATACAAGGTTATTTAAAGAGTTTAACAGAGACTGAAGTGAAATAAGTGAGAAAAAAAGAGTTTAACAAGAGAATACGTGCAGAGAAAGCACAAGATAAGCGCCTGAGGGGGCGCAGTAGAAATACCGTACGTGATAAAGAGATTTAAAGAGAAAAGTGCAAAGTAGCACAGCTGACAGTAAGTAAAAGAGCTCAATAAAGGACGTCATTTTTTAAGGAAAGAGAAAAACTATAAAAAAAAAATAAAATAGAGAGTTAGTGCAGAATATATGAGAGCTAATGAAGCAGAAAATAGTGCAGTAAGGCACCAAATACACGCTTGTGGGGCGTGGGAGAAGAATAAGTAATTAAGTAAACAGTAATATGAGTTTTTTATAAGAAAAGAAAAAGAGAATATTTTCAGTGCAAAGGCACATTAAGCTCACGAGGAGCTCAGTAAGTGAAAAAAAAAAAGTAGAAGAAAGTGCAGAAAGGCACAGGATACGCACGCGAGGCGCGGTAAGGCGTAGAAATAAATGAAATATTGTACGCTCAAAGAGTAGCTTGTTAAGAAAAAAAAAAATAAATAATATATGAGTTGCTGGCAGCGCCGGAGAAGCTGTCTAACGTGAAGAAGAGATACATACTTAAACAGAACACATTGGTGTTAAGTGAATAAAAAGGTTGTTTAAAGCCACGGAGTAAAGGGTGGCAGAAGTCTAGATAGAGATATATAGAAAGTTGTTTTTAATAATGTTTGTGTATAAAGCTTTTGAAAATTGTTGTGTGGGAGAGCAAAAGTAAGCGGGGAGTTGCAGGCAAAGCTGTGAGGGCTTGCAGGCTGGTTGACATACAAGATTAATGTAAAGATTACGAGAAGGAGGAGGCGTTTAGACCCAATAGGAGGACTTGGGAGGTGCATGACAGGCAAATAGAAAAAGTGAGAAACAGAGACAGTGGGGAAAAAAAGACAGGAGAAGAGACTGCTATGTAAATACAGAGAAGGTAGATATTATTTCAAAGAAAGAAAACTAATAAACAAACATAGCAGAAAAAGACGAGAAGCAGAAAGTTAAAAAATTAGAAGGAAAATAGAAAGTCGGGAGCAAAGACATTAGGAAGTGTTAGGGTTGTAAGAGGAGTAAAGAAATAAAATTGGTTATAAATCAAAAGAGTTAAAGCTTAGATTATAGTGAAAAAGCTGACAGACTGATCAATGCTTGGGACAGTCTTTGATGGGAGACTTAAGTGATGATGAAATAATACTCCCAGAACATTACATGACTGACGGAGACATCGAAACCCAGGGAATCAGGACACATTTTTGGCTGGAAAGGACCTATTTTGACAGTGTAGGAGCAGAACATTGGCAGGACGAACAAGAGATCAATCAGAAATTATGGCAGATTACTAAGGTAGTCAATCTGAAGCAAAAGAAAGAACAATTCCCTCTAATTAATTGGGAGCTGCTGATAAGACGTCTGTGGCATCAGGGTTTAACCCCGTGGCTGGAGCTGCTTTGTGATGATCCTAATAAAGAAATTAGCATACCATTAAATCATTTAATAACACTACCAACCGATCCAGGTGAAGAACTGTTTCCTAGGTTGACTCTGACTGTGGTCCCAAGGAAGGTTCGGTGGGAAACAGGTAAATTTTCATATTTAGTTAAAGAAAAAGACGGGCATAACAGTTGGAAATTTAATCCTTTTAAGGGTTTAAAATACAAAACAGGTGTTACAGCCGGCAAGTTATTGGTCTGGATCAGGACAGCCCCTGAGGGACTACCAGAGCACCATAGAAACATCTCACATAGCGTTTGTCAGGGTTACATGGGTAACTCTCAAGGTCAAGGTCGGGAAAGTACCCCGCTAGACTTAGTACTAAGAAAATATCCAGGAAAACGCACTAAGGCCAACCAATGTATGAGAAAGTGGCACAAAAGGTCACATGGGGGCAGGCAATGGCCTTTGGAGGGATCATTTGATCCGGTGATGTGTGAAGCAGTTGCGGTAGAAATACAGAAAAAAGAAATTAAAGATCAGCAGAAGAACGTAAATAACAACAAAAAACGCACTGAAGAAAAAGAAGTTTTGGCCTTGTTCAAGCAGGAAGCACAGAGGCTACAGCAGAAAAGAGAAAAAATGACAGAGGAAAGATCCAAAGACACTAAAGCCAGTGCACCGAGCTGGAAAGCAGAGCCACCCCCATATAAACGTCATGATATGGGAAAGACAGCTGGACAATTTGTATTAGGAACTCGTGAAGAGGACCAAATTCACACTGACACTAAAAGCTCGAGAGCCACAAGGAGACAGGTCCTCAGTCTGTCAAATGGATCATACAAGGTCTCCAAGTCCGAAAGTAGGTGGTCGCTCACCACGACCAGCAGGGGGGGCCACAAATAACAGTGACACGGAGGCAGACGAGGATAAAGAGAGAGACCTGAAGGCTCCGCCTGCACATCAAGGTCCACTGAAAACCATCCCCTCCCACCATAAGTCAGCCGACTGGACCTTCACAGGCTATAGAGGCTCCAAAGAGTGGCACAAGAGCTTCTGTGACACACTGGATCTGGCCAGAAGAGATAATGAAGAACTAGCTGAGCAGCTTCGGCTAGCGAAGGAAAGAATACAAACACATAGGGACGCCGAGGAAAGAAGAATATTACAACAATCGACGCCCAATCAAGGGAATCACATTATAGAGCCACCCACCCGAAAAATTTCTGGTGAAATCGTCATTGAGAGTGCAAAAGAGGCCCGACTCAGGCAAAGACAACAATGTGTAGCCAAAGACATAGCGGCTTTAGAACAGGATATAACCAACTGGATAGACTGCCTGGAACCAGTCAGTCGCACTCGATCTGGAAGACAGTATGGAGCCCGCACAGAAGAAGAGGAGGACGAAGACCTCATATGCCCACTGGTGGTCAGGAATGGTCATCATGTGTATACCCCATGGAGCTGGACAGACATGGTGGGGCTGGCCAACAGGCTGCCAGACATCACCCAAGGAGCTGGGAGATGGATAACTGCCTTAGAAGAAGGCACTGCAGGGGTAACCTTGTCTTTAGGTGACATAAAAGCCTTGCTAATGCATGTCATGGGAAAACATGACACTGAAGAATTAGCAGGAAAGGTTGGACTAACACAAATGATGGGCACTAATCAACATGATGAAGTCCCCTTTAATCGCTATAGAAACTCCATGTGGGAAGGACTGAGAAGAAAGTACCCTGAGGTCTTGGATCCCTCTAAATTGGATGATGAGGAGTGGACACCTGAAGAGTGCCCAAAGAAGTTCCTGCACCGATTCCAGAAAAGATGGCCGGAGGAAACAGGAAATGCATGGAACCATTCTCCAGCAACTGAAATCCTGTTTAAAATAACTGTAAAAAAGGCTCTACCAGATGAGGTTCAGAAAGCCCTAGATGGAGTCGTGGGACTATCAAAAATGAATTGGGCTTTATACTCTGAGCATATTTGTCACCATCTTGAAATCTACAAGAAAGAAAAACAAAAAGAAGAAGATGCAGCAAAATCCCTGACGAAAAAATTGGTGCAGATGCAGTTGGGAGAGCTAACCAAAGTCAAGAAAGAAAAAACAAAGACCCAGGCACCAATGATGACCCCTGTTCCTTCTGAGCCGGCAAGCACGGGCCTTACGGCAAACACTGCTGCCACCATACAGGCACCTGTGGTAACAGCCACACAGAGCCCCCAGGGAGCAGCAGGGAGCACTGCTGCAGGAGAAGTCTCGGCACCAGTGGAGCATCACTATCACTACCATAGCACTGGCACACCCGGAAATGGACCCACCTACAGTCATGGGTGGAGAGGAGAGTCACGGAACTTTCCAGGTCAAAGAGGAGGGTGGCGATCTCGCCAACCTTCATTTGGAAGCAGATTCCAGAACTCAGCTCCCAGGAACAGTCAAGCGGGACCGCCTATGGGACCAACACCCCCAATAGGGGATAAACCCTCTAATGAGTGTTGGAGCTGTGGACAACCTGGACATCGAATGAGAAATTGTCCGGCCCGGCCTTGGGTTGGACCCTCTGCCTATTGGCAATAGGGGGGCCTAGAGAAGACAGAGGGGGAAACGGTGGCATTGGCTATTTCGATGATACCTAAGGAAGAGCCAACCGTCACCGTTAATATACAAAACAGAGATTTCCCTTTCATGGTGGATACAGGGGCAACATACTCTTGCATAGGGAAAATGGGCGCTCATCTCCCCCACTCTGGGTCTGTAATTAAGACCATCGGCTTCTCTGGGAAGACTCAAATAATACCTTTTACACGCCCACTTCCTGTAACGATTGCAGGAAAAACAATTGAAGCACCCCTGTTATACTCACAAAATACACCTGTGAATTTGCTGGGAAGAGACATTTTATGTAAGCTACAAACCCAGATAGTGTGTACCCATCAAGGACTGCAAATACACTTTCCTGACGAAGCACTCGCCAACATTATGGTGCTTATGGACATGGAAAACAAGGTCCGACCTGTGCAACCCATGGTATACTGGCTGAAGTTACAACCAGAAAATTCAAATCTTCAACTGGAATGGGAAAAATGGAAGCCCTGGGCAGAACAACACTATGAAGCAGTATATACACCTAGTTTACCTTTACATGTCACCCTGATGTTCGATGCCAAACAAGAACAAACTGACTATGCATGCTGCTGGGGTGTATTGATGAATCAACGGCTGTTTCACATAACCACCACAGAAATTTATTTAGGCCTCCAAGGGGCCGCAGCTTCTGTCAAGCTAACTTCAGCTGAACAACAATGGTATCAAGTGCCGAATGCCACGCCTCATGTGACCCTTTAAGTCTCAGAAAAGTACGAATCCCATGACCTAGGTCCAATGGTAAAGACAGCCTCAGAAGTTTAAGAATGGCAAAACATGGAAAGTCCACAAGTACATCTGTCAAAAGACCAGCAGTTTATACGAATTAATTTAAAAGTAAATGATGAGGCTATAGCTCAAAAAGTGGAGCTCAATCCTAGACCAGAGGGACAGATGGTGTTATCGGCCCAACAAGAGAAATTGTTAGAGCAAATACCACCAGTGGTGTGGTCCAAAAGCAAAACGGATGTAGGACTAGTAAAAACAGCCTTACCAGTAAAAATAAAAGTAAAACCGGGAGCAAAACTGCCTCACCAAAGGCAGTATCCATTAAAACCTCAGGCTATTGAAGGCATAAAACCAGTAATTAAGGGACTAATGGCAGCTGGAGTTTTAATAAAAACTGCAAGCCCATGCAATACTCCTATCTACCCTATCCCTAAAAACAATACCAAAGAGTATCGGCTGGTACATGATCTGCGTCCTATCAATGCAATAATAGAAATGGATGCACCTATAGTACCTGATCCGCATACTATACTATCAAGCATCCCTGCTGGAGCAAAATGGTACACAGTAATCGATCTGTGTTCAGCCTATTTCAGTGTGCCTGTGCACCCAGACTCACAACATTTGTTTGCATTCACATTTCTGGGACAACAGCTAACGTATACACGGCTACCTCAGGGACTGAACCTGTCCCCAGCCATCTTTAACAAAGTCCTGGCTGAAGATTTACAACACCTTGACATACCCAGTACATTGGTGCAATATATGGATGATCTCCTTATTGCATCAGAGACTCAAGAACAGTGTGAAAAAGATTCATTAATTGTATTGCATGCATTGGCAGATGGAGGTCATAAAGTAAGTAAGGACAAATTGCAGTTCTGCAAACAACAAGTAGAATACTTGGGAAGACAGTTGTGTGGGACCACGCGATGTATAGCCCCAAGCCAAGTGGAGGCTATAATCAAGGCTCCCAAACCCCAAACAGTGGGACAGATGCTTTCATTCCTTGGGATGGCAGGGTACAGTCGGCCGTGGATTTGTGATTATGCTATAAAAACTGCACCTTTGCGTGCCATGATTAGAGCAGTGGGGCAAACAAGCAATGCAGCTCTCCTCGTCTGGACAGATCAGGCAACGGGAGCTTTTGAGGCCCTAAAAACAGACATGCAATCTGCTCCCGCGTTAGGTAACCCAGATTATGGGAAACCTTTTCATTTGTATGTTACTGAAAAAGCTGGTTATGCTTGTGCTGTACTAATGCAGGAAACAAATGAAGGAAAACAACCATTGGCCTATTATAGTACAAAGCTTGACAACATTGAAACGGGATTGCCACCATGCTATCAGGGTCTAGCAGCAGCTGCCTTTGCATTTCAAAAAGCATCATCCATAATCATGGGACATGCAGTAACGTTGTACATGTCGCATCAGTTACATGCCCTGCTAACCAGTCACCGTTTGTCTTAACACAAGCTAGACGCACTGGATATGAAGTTGTGTTGTCCGCTCCAGAAATAACAATACAACGTTGTCACACGGTGAATCCCGCCACCAAATTGACCACACATAACTGTGTGGCAGAGACAGAGAAATTTTTGAGAGCCAGAGAACATTTGTATAATCACGCCATAGATGCAGATCTAACCCTGTTCGTGGACGGCTCATGCTTTCGGGATGCCGCGGGATTGCATGCAGGTATGGGGATTGTTAAACTAAACACGGATGGCGAGACCTTTGAATTACTGGAGTCCCAAGGAATTGATCAGCCTTGTTCAGCCCAACTGGCAGAAATCAAAGCCTTAACTATGGCTTGCCAGATAGCTAAAGATCAACGTGTTAATATCTACACAGACTCAGCCTACGCTTATGGCGTATGTCATGTACATGCAAACATTTGGAAACAAAGGGGATTCCTGAGAGCAGATGGCACCCCTGTCACTCATGGAGAAGCAATTTCCCAACTGTTACAAGCTCTCCAATTACCGTCTGAGGTAGCCATCATTAAATGTGCAGGTCATCAAAAGAATAATAACATCATAGCTCAAGGTAACAACCTAGCAGATGACGCAGCTCGCAAAGGAGCACA